>NC_057742.1:6704541-6784603 GCF_004010195.1 Chiloscyllium plagiosum
TCTTCTTTTCCACCTATCCACTCCACCCTCTCCCCTGACCTATCACCTTTCATCCCCTCCTCCACTCACCGATTGTATTCTATGCTACTTTCTCCCCACCCCCACTCTCCTCTCATTTATCTCTCTACCCTTCAGGCACTCTGCTTGTAATCTTGATGAAGGGCTTTTGCCCGAAACGTCGATTTTACTGCTTCTCGGATGCTGCCTGAACTGCTGTGCTTTTCCAGCACCATCTAATCTAGACTCTGGTTTCCAGCATCTGCAGTCATTGTTTTTACCTAGTCAATCTAGACTTTGGTTTAACATCTCAATCTATAGCATGCGCGCTCCACATTATTATACTCACTTATGGCAGCAATGAGAATATTAGCCCTGAAGACTACTGTCTTTGTTCAATGCTCTGGACTATGATTTTCAGTGTATCGATATTATGGCTTGAAGAAGTGTACCCGGGTTCAATTCCCGCCTCAGGCGACTGACTGTGTGGAGTTTGCACGTTCTCCCCGTGTCTGCGTGGGTTTCCTCCGGGTGCTCCGGTTTCCTCCCACAGTCCAAAAATGTGCAGGGTCAGATGAATTGGCCATGCTAAATTGCCTGTAGTGTTAGGTAAGGGGTAAATGTAGACTTGTTGGGCCGAAGGGCCTGTTTCCACACTGTAATCTAATCTAATCTAATCTAATCTAAGTGTATTTTGTCCTGGCTTTTTTATGGAGATGTTGAGTGTGCTGAATGATCTGTCCCAAGCCAATTAACAGCTTATGAGGTCTTGGGCTTTTAAAACAAGTTGGAACAGTAGGAGCAGCCTGCATGGGTGGAGTCAGGCTCCCATAGAACCAGGGTTTTAATTTAGCTTTTAACAATTTTTGAAGCTGCCATACATTTCTCTCTGCTGTCGCAAAATGTGTGAGTTCTCTCTCTCTCTGCCAGAATCTTTTCTTGATGTTTTTTCCTTCTGGACTGGAATAACATTGCATTTGAGACAATATATTTTACTGAATTTACTTTTACCAAGGGGCTGTTTATAGAATGTTATTATATTGGAACAGCTGCTGTTTTGTAGTTAAATAATTAATTATTCTGTTAAGTTTTCCAATAGAGTTACAGTTATATCAATTCTTCTTTCTCAGTACTTTAACTGTAGAGTAAGATTAAAGTATGCTTTGCTTAAAGCTGAGTAATGTAACCAATCAAATTACATCTCGAACACAGCACTTTATACTTGCCTTTAAATTAGAAAATGTTAGGATCTACACTATGTCCTTGATGTACTCGAAGGTGGTTTGGTCTGGTCCATAACAGAAGCCAGGCCCTTTCAGACAATTGGAGTACAAGGATGGTGATGTGTGTGGGGCATCAAAACTGATTTATAAAATCTGGACCATATCCTCTGTTTCTGTGCTGTAGACTTGCTGTAATTTGGTTTCGTCTCTGGTATCAGTGTTGGCTTATCAATGGTGCCCTGTTAAATTTGACTGATGGGAGATTGGGGTTGCCAATTCCAATTGCAGTCTGGTCAAAAAAAAAACTTTTTTTCCCTCCATCTCTATATTTGTGTCCCCACCAAGTGGTCTTTTCTCAACTCTCATTCTGAAGAGAACAACCAAAATGCTAAAAAGACACCGACCATTGTCTTGCTACTCTTGGTTTAAAATGGTGACAACTTGTCCATCAAGATGAATTGAATTGAATTTATTGTCAACGTGTACCGAGACACAGTGAAAAGCTTTGTCTTGCGAGTGATACAGGCAGATCACAGAGTTAAATGGCATAGATAAGTAAATAATAGGTAAACAGCGGCAAAAACACAAACACAGGTACAGGCGAATGTTATGTGTTTGTGAGTCCATTCAGTATTCTAACAACAGTAGGGTAGAAACTGTTTTGAAACTGGCTGGTGCATGTGTTCAGGCTTCTGTACCTTCTCCCCGATGGTAGAGGTTGTAGAAAAGCATTGCCAGGGTGGGATGGATCTTTGAGAATGCTGGTGGCCTTTCCTTGACAGTGGGCCTGGTAGGTGGATTCTATAGATGGGAGATTGGCCTTTATGATTGTCTGGGCTGAGTTCACCACTCTCTGTAACCATCTCCAATCTTGAATGTACAGTTGACAAACCAGGTAGTGATACATTCCAGACAGAACGCTCTCGATGGCGCACCTATAAAAGTTGGCAAGGGTTCTGGGCTGAGTTCACCACTCTCTGTAACCATCTCCAATCTTGAATGGTACAGTTGCCATACCAGGTAGTGATACATTCCAGACAGAACGCTCTCGATGGCGCACCTATAAAAGTTGGCAAGGGTATTCACCATCATGCCAAATTTCCTCAGCTGCCTGAGGAAGAAGAGACATTATTGGGCCTTTGTAACCAGTGTGTCCGCATGAAGAGTCCAAGAAAGCTTGTTGTGGATGACCACTACCAGGAGCTTGACACTCTCCCCACTCATTCCACCTCTGTGCTGTTAATGTGTAGGGGGGCATGAATAACATCCCACTGACAGTCAATAATGAGTTCCTTGGTTTTGCCGGCATTGAGAGCTAGGTTGTTCTCGGTGCATCATTTTTCCAGGTCTTCCACCTCCCATCTGTCGTCTGTTTCATCGCCATTTGAGATTCGACTGACTGTGGTGGTGTCATTAGCAAACTTGTAAATGGCGTTAGTCTGGTATTTGGGACATAGTCATGGGAATACAGTGAGTACAGTAGGGGGCTGAGTACGCACCCCTGGGGGGCTCCAGTGTTGAGTGTTAGTGAGGATGAAATATTGTCCCCAAATTTCACTGATTGTGGCCTGTGGATCAAGAAACTGAGGATCCAGTTGCAGAGTTTGGAGCTTAGTATGAGATCACTAAGTTTAGTAATCAGTCTTGAGAGGATAATAGTGTTGAAGACTGAACTGTAGTCAATGAGTAGGATTCTTATGTAACTGTTGTAGGCATCATAATGGTCTAGGGAGGAGTGAAGGGCAAGTGATATGGCATCTGACATAGATCTGTTTGTCCAATAGGCAAATTGGAGTGGGTCAAGAGTAGTGGGGAGGCTGGAGTTGATTCATGCCATGGCCAGCCTTTCAAAACACTTCATGACCACCGAGGTTAGGGTCACTGGGCGATATTGTACAAGCCTTCTGAGGCACAGGGATGATGTTGGTCCTCCTGAAACAGGCAGGGACAGTAGCCTGCTGCAGGGAGAGGTTGAAGATGATGAGAAGATGCATCAAGCTTTGAGTCCAACACCTTCATGATGAGGCAGAGAAAATTTTACACTCTGGGTCGCACTGCATGGCATATCTTGCTCTGTGTGTCCAAAATCTGTTCAATTTAAGACCCACTAGTGAGCCATCAACAACATCGTTCACAGATTGGGGGACAGCTGACCACAAATTAGTCAAAACGTTCGAGTTCATTGTCCACTCTCTTCTGGGTTGCTTCCGCAGCTTTGCCCCAGAGATGTAGCTACAGTTCCAGAAAACTGCAGGCGAACTTCTTGAAGGTCAGACAGCTCACTCCTTGTACATTTCTAGGTGTTAGTGAACTTGTCCAATCCGACTGGGGGCGGGGGGGAAGAAATCACATCCCGAAGAAGACCTTCTCAATTCTCCCCCACTCCCCACCCCAACAGATTAAATTTCCTTTAAAATGATTCAGTGTAGCCTTGTATATGTCATTGTTGTACTTGTACTTGCAAACATGGCAACGATCTTTAATGCAGTTAAATAAATAAATAAATATGCTGTGTACCTCAACCAGAAGCCATACACAATCCAGGTACAACTCTATCTCTCTCGCTTGTTTCAAGCGATTACTAAAGCCCTCATTGAGGTTAATGATTACATACATTCGTGCTGAACAGAAGTCCCGGTTTCAAATTACTCTTTTTGGCTTCTGGGGACGTGCACGCCTTCATCAACGTGCGCGCTGACACACAACCCCCACCCCCACTGTCTCCCTCGGTGGACGTGTGATTTTCTCCGAGCGCGCTCTCACGGGCCCCTCCTGTTTATTCCCTGGTCAGATCCGAGAAGAGCTTAACAGAAAGGGGAAGGAGGACGGAACATATTCTACGGAGATTGTAGACAACGAATTGCGTGCAGCTAGAAATCGAGAGACAAACAAGGGAAACAAAATCGGCTTCCAAAATGAATCCATCTTGCGCCAGATGTAAAAAGATTGTCTACCCGACTGAAAAAGTCAACTGCCTGGACAAGGTGAGCTGGAAGCGGCACGATGCTTGAAGGGCTCTTCCCAATCAGTTACATTGTAACTCGTCAGTTACATTGTTGATAATTGTAACCCCTCAGTTACATTGTAACTCGTCAATTACATTGTTGCCAATTGGAACTCGTTCGTTACAGTGTTGCAAACCCCTATCTCGATTTCCGCTTCTTTTTCTTCGATTTGCTACATTTTGTAACATTCGCCGTTGAAGACGCCGGAAGTATATCACTCTCCTCTCCCTTCAAACACTGAACCTATACTTCTCTTTAGTTCTAACCAGGGAAACGACTTATTCAGATTTTTAAAATTAGTTTATTTTTCTTTGAGTTTTCTTTTAGCAGAAACTCATGCTGGCTGCGCGCATTGCTGATTTTTCAAATTTTGCCGTGCTCGTTTTTCTCTAAAGGTTTCAATCTTAGTTAACAACAGTTTTAGAAATAAATCATTTAGTGACTGTGTTGGACTTAAACTTCCAGGAAACAAAATCAAGGTAGTTCAGTGGTAAGGTTTTGGAAAATTATGTAATTTATAGGAGGGCGTGGATCGATTGATCATACCCTACTTTCAAAACTGAACCTGGAGCTGTTTTATGGGCTGATTTTCTTTTGTCTGGGGACTGTTGTATTTTCACGACATCCCAATCTTATGACTAAGCAGCAGGCTTATTGCCCACTCCTGACCCCCTGCTCCAAAAAGTACTTTTAAAAGCAATTTTCAAAACGGCCATTGAATTTTCTTGCTATTCACCCGACCACCCACCTCCAGAAGTTTTCCCTTGGCTAGATTAAGAATCAAGAAACTTTTGATCATCCCTTGTGACACCTGTAGTGATATTGTTATTGGACAGTATATACAAAAATAGCATGTTATATTTTTTAAAAGAAGCGTGGTGTTTTTGATGGTTCCTTTAAAAATGAAGTTCAATGCTGATTGAGAAAAATAAATTCTTCTGACTTGGATTACAAGGGAAAAACCTGTAAACACCAATGAATGGAAATAACTGATTTTACTAAGTCCCCTCACCCTAGCAGATCAATGTTGTTGGTGCCTGGGGTCAATCAGTTCAGGAATATTCCACTGATGTGTATCAGTATGCTGACCAACTTTGGAAATGAATACAAAAGCAAAATACTGTGATTGCTGGAATCCTGAAATAAAAAGCTGGAAATAGCTTGTCTACTTTTTGATGAACGACTATCATCTTGATCTGTTCATGCTGTTTCCCTGTCCACTATGCTGCTGACCCACTGAGCATTCCTAGCTGATTTACACGTGGATGATTACAACTGAACGCGAACCAGCAGAGATCAGTGAAGGCATCTAGGGAGTCAGTCCTTTAATTGAATTCCCCCATTTTCCTACACAAATGTTTGAGATCATGTGGCCTGTTGTAGCACAGTCATCCTCACTGAGCTCAACTAATTGACACATGAAGTAAATCTGATGTCTTCTTGCTGACATGGCTCATTAACCACATTCTGTATTTACTCGCAGCGCCATTGTGGGAAGTGTTGTAACTTCTCTTGACAATAGCATGAGGTACACAACTGTGCAACTTTAGAATACTAGCTTTCCTAATTAGTAGGCTTCTCAAGCTAATGGCTTTGGTGATTCTGACCTTGGACTGTCAGATTTGATTGGGCTAGATTTTGTGGTCAACGGTAAAGCTATCGTCTAAGCTGCTGATCCTGAGGTGAACTGCTCAAAGATAGTGTGGACTTTCCTTTTTCCATCATCCATTTTAATCTGGGGCCAATAACAGTGATGTCAGCAAGTGTGGGACACAGCCAACTACATTGAGGTACTTTGAGATAACAAGCCAGGAAGTTAAAAATGTTCACCTTTAAATTTTAGATGGAGACACTTGCATTTATGTAGCACCTTTCTTGGCTGCTGTATGTCTCAACATGCTTCACAGCCAACTTTTGACTGGACCTTTTGTGGTCACTGTCATGTCGGAAAAGAGAGAGCCAATTTTCATGCAAACAATCCCACAAGCAGCAAAGAAATCATGACCAGATACTTTTGTTTCTGTGATACTGATTGAGAGAGAAATATTGGCTTGGACCTTGGGTGTAACAGCTATACAAATCTTTGATAGAGGATTTTAGTTTGTTCTCAGTTGAGGGCTCCAGTTTGCTATCTGTCTCAAAGATCTGACTGTACAGCGTTTTCTTAATATAGCATTGGCTGTCAACTGTGTTTTTTGTATTTCTGTCTTTGGTGAGAATTGAACACTCAATGTTGTGACTTGAGTGTGCATTTGTTACAGACTGAGCCACAGCTGACAAATTAATTGGATTTAGAAGTAAAATATCAATATAAACTTCAAATCATGTTATAAATGTGTGGAAGGTTAAATATAATAGAGAAATTAAAATTTTATAAGTGTAAAATTAATTTTATAGAGTCAGGTGAGGGTTCTTTTGCAGTAATTATGAAATTAATATGCTATGCCATGAAACAGCCAGGTACACTTAATTCAACAAGGTGTAACTTTTTTTCCAGGGTTTTAACAAGGAGACTAACAGTGTAGCACTCAAAGTTCACATCTGTTGAGAGATTTTGAAGGAAAAAATGCTGGAAAGTAAGTGTTCATTGCCGATGTGTCTGGGAGAAAGTGAGGAGTGCAGATGCTGGAGATCAGAGTCGAAGAGTGTGGTGCTGGAAAAGCACAGCCGGTCAGGCAGCATCCGAGGAGCAGGAGAATTGATGTTTCGAGAATAAGCCCTTCATCAGGAAGGGCTGACGAAGGGCTTATGCTCAATGTTGATTCTCTTGATCCTTGGATGCTGCTTGACCTGTGTGTTTCTCCTACATCACACTCTTCGACAATGAGTCTGGGCTTAGTTTGTGATGTGCCAACTCCAATCCAAACAGCCTACTTCAAAAAAAAATCATCTGCCCTTGTATGTTATGGATGATGTCTTGGACATGGTCGTGGAGAATGATTTGTCTCTAGATTCGTATCCTGGTGTGAGATTACCCTCCAAGTTACAACTAAGAACTTTTGCTGGAATTTGGCAGGCAAAGAATTTTATGTATTAGTGCCTTGCCTGGCCTTGAGGGTGATGAACTTCTTGAAAAGTTGCCACTGTTCTGTGCGAGGGAAAACCTGGGAGCCAATGCATGCACAGTAAGATCCCATAAACAGGAATGCTGTTGAATGTTTTAGATTACATTACAGTGTGGAAACAAGCCCTTCGGCCCAACAAGTCCACACCGACCCGCTGAAGCGCAACCCACCCATACCCCTACATTTACCCCTTACCTAACACTACAGGCAATTTAGCATGGCCAATTCACCTAACCTGCACATCTTTGGATTGTGGGAGGAAACCTGAGCACCCGGAGGAAACCCACGCAGACACTGGGAGAACGTGCAAACTCCACACAGTCAGTCGCCTGTTTTAAGGATAAATATTGGGCAGGAAGCCGAGTCCGGCCACCTCCTTGCAAATTATCCCAAAGCACTATTTTGAAATAAACTGTGAAAACTAGGAGGACTTTGGTTTGACTTTTACCTGAATGAGGTCGCTTTTGACAATGCAGTGTTCCTTCAGTACTGCATTGACATATTAGTCTTCTTATGTACGTGGGATCTGAATGATGTTTGACAGCGTGAACATCTGACATTGTGCTGCCGCTGATCCATTGCTGGCATATTGTTGTACAACAGGCAGAAACATGTTGTGAATATGTAGGTACTGGTGGATGTCAGATTGCAGCAGAGAATAAAGCCATGGTTTTGATTCTGTGCCCAGGAAACTTGGTTAGAATGCTCGCATGCTCCAGCTCATAGAATTCTTATACTGTGGAAAGAGGCTCTTTGGCTTAACAAGCCCACACCGACCCTCCAAAGAATAACCCACCAAGACCCATTGCCCCTACCCTATATTTACCCCTGACTAATATACCTAACCTATACATCACTGAACGCTATTGGCAATTTAGCTAATTCACCTTAGCTGCACTTCTTTGGATTGTGTGAGGAAACCGGAGCACCCAGAGGAAACCCACGCAGGCACGGGCAGAATGTACAAACTCCACACAGACAGTTGCCTGAGGCTGGAATCAAACCTGGGTCCCTGGCGCTGTGAGGTAGCAGTGTTAACCACTGAGTCACCGTGCTGTTAGTCATATCACCAAAACATGAAGTGTGCTATGGGCTTCAGACAGCATTTTACATTGGAACATAGGATGTAGGAGCAAGAGTAGACATTTCGAGCCAATTTTGACCTTCAATAAGATCATTGTTGTGTCCTCAACTCTACTCTCCTTTGTTACTGTAACCCTGAAGAAAAGGAACATTCCAGTCAGGTCTTGCTCAGCATGTTCTGTTATCTCAACTTTTATAGATATTTTAATTAACCTGTTCAGACACATTATGACACATCTCTGGGATGTGAAGCCAGGTCTTCTGGTCTAGAGGTTCAGACACTAGCACTGTGCTAAAAGGGCCCTTTGTATTCTTGGGATTTCTTTCACACTCTTTTTCTCTCAAGGTTTCATAACTTATGATGGATTATAGCTACTAATACACCTCCGGAGCATCAGCAAATTGGTTTTCGGTGTGTTATCAGCTATTTGCCTCCAAGAGTAATGTCTTCAGCCAATTTTCAAGGAAACGCACTTTTTGCAACAGAATTATGGAGTGATTTGTAATTTTTTTTAACAACTTCAGGATGCCACACAACACTTTACAGGGGGTTTCTAATTTATGAATGTCTGATTTAAAAACACTTAAGATCCTGTATTAATGAACAGCTCCATTTATGATGTCCCATGTTGTGTTCCAACTTGCATACAAATCAACTTGCAAAGGAACTCAAACAGAACCCATTCCCAACCCGGGGACTGTCTGTACAGTTAATGATACACTTTTATTAAGTGTAGTCACTGTTGCAATGTAGGAAAGGCAGCTACAGATTAGTGCACAGCAGGCCCCTGAAGAAAGCAATGTGATAATGACCACATCATCCCATTGAACAGCACACTGGAGAACTCCCTGCTCTTAATGACTTAATGTATCACATGAAAGGTAGCATTCTGGTCGGACAATCCCTCAATGTAGCGTTAAAATGCCACTCTGCGTTATGAGTTGAAATCTATGGAATGGAACTTGAACCCATTGCCTTTCTGACTCAGCAGAAAGAAATACAAGTAAGAAGCCTGGCTAATTTTCTTTTATCCCCTTACTCATTATTGGGTCTCAGCTGTCACTATGTGTAACACTCCTGTCTCTGTGTCAAACAATGTGGGTCCCTTAACTCATCGGATTGCTTGATAGCATTGAGTTGGCTGTAATTGAGGCTGATACACCAGCTTACTTCGTAAGAGATTGTTGCATTGCTAATGAGAATGTAAAGATGCCAGTGTCCATTCCTAAAAGCAATGGCTAATTCTCGACAAGCTTCAATCTTCAACCAATGTCACAAAAGTCAAATGAACTGTTCATTTGTGTTGATGTCTGAAATGGTTGTCTGATTTGTGCATTTAACATTTTCAAATTATTAATTACACGTGTGTATGATGCTAAACGGTGCAGTAGACTAGATGAGTTGAATGGCTAATTCTGCTTCTGGATCTTATGGTCTGTGTGAAACCATTGAAGGAGAGGCAGTGATGTAATGGTACTGTCACTGCAATCCAGGACCCCGGCCCAATACTCTGGGAACATCTGTTTGAATCACCCATTTCTGGTGGAATTTGAATTCAAAAATGAAAAACCTGGAATAAAAAGCTGGTCTAATGGTGCCCACATAACCACTGTGGATTGTCATTAAAAACCCAACTTCAGGGAAGGAAATCTGCCATCATAACTTGGTCCTATTTTACATGTGAGTGAGATTTCAGACCCCAGCAATATGATTGACTTTTAACTGCCCTCTGGGCAACTAGGGGTGGGTTGTAAATGCTCTTCTAGTTGGCGCTGCCCACACCACATAAATGTTGTTAGAGTGAGTCAATATTTAAAAAGTCACTCTAATATAAAGATGAAGTATGAACATGGTATTGTAGCTATTAAGCATGGTAAAATGTAACAATGCAAGTGCAGCAAGTAATTAAGGCAAATGGAATTGTCTTACTAGGAGGTTGGAGTTTAAAAGTTGTGAAGTCATGTTGCAACTGTACAGGGTATTGTGAGACCGAGCATGGACTACTATATGAAGTTTTGATCTCTATATGTTGAAAAGGATAGTAGCTTTGGAGGTGGAGATTCACTAGACTGATTCTAGAACAGCTAAACAGGTTTATTCTGTGTTCATTAGTATTTAGAGGAAAGCGTTATTGATCTTATTGAAGCATACAGGATTGTAAGTAGGCTTGACAGAAGTAGATGTTGAGATTTTTCAATTAGGGGACGTGGTTTTACTGAATAAAGGTGCATTCATTTTCTAGTTGAGATGTCTGCGAATGCCTGGAATTTTCTACTCCAGATATTTGTGAAAGTGAGAGGAGTTTGTTGGACTTTAAAATATTAGGGAATTAAGGAACTAGCAATTCTCAAAAAAAAAGAGTTGAGGCCTGGGACAGATAAGCCATGATTTTATAGAAAGGCCAGACAGACTCTAAAGGCTGAATGGTCTAGTCTTCCTCTTTTTTTAAACTTATTTTAATGATCAATCTGTTCAGAGGCGCTATTACACACCTCTGGGGCAGGTGGGGCTTGAACCCAGGCCCCTCGATCCAGGGGTAGGGACACTACCACTGCACCACAAGAGGGCTCCTCTTTCTGTTATTTCAAACAGCTACTGTGGTGCAGGCTCGAAGGGCAGAATGGGTTACTCCTGCACCTATTGTCTACTTAAACCTGAGCATGTTTGCTCACAATGGTGACTTGATGTAATGAATATCAAAATCTCAACCAGTATTATTAACAGACTTATCTGGTCATGATTACAATGTTGTTTTGAAATCATTCTCTGCCCAGATGAGCTGACAATTTCCTACGAGTAGCAATGAATACAATTCAAAATTAATTCCCTCTCTGGAAAGCACTATGGGATGTTCCCTCATCATGAAAGCTGATTTGGAAGTGCAACCTTTTTGTTTTTGCTTTAAATTGTGTTACAGAAAAGGTTTGCCAGAGAATTATTTCTAATGTAAAATACATCCTCTGTTCTCAAGCAGTTAGAGTTATTGAAGTGAGGACCTACCACATGCTGCTGTAATTGCAATTCAGAATTTGTGTGGACAGTAATTAACAGAAAGTCATACACAAATTGGAGGGTTAGGTAGTGGCCTGATTAGCTCCGTGGCAATTACTCCAGCTAACTGAATTGAAATCAGACAGGGAAAAATCTTGGTTATCTTGGGGTCCTTCCAACCCCATAGTTAGTTAGATGAAGGTACTCCGTGAGTTGTGTTTGAGTCATGATTGGCTGAAGTTGAGGTCCCTGCAAAATCCCCTTTCCCTCCAGAACAGACTGTGTAGCAGTCTGGGGTATTAGGAGCTGAAAATAAATAGCAGGTGTTTGTGTAAATTACCACAAGCCATCTTTAAGTTGGCTACTTATTAAGAAATCTAACAGACAATCAAATACTGACACAATTATTTAAATTTTATTGCATGTAGCAGCCAAAATGAGACATCTCCAGTAAACAGATTAAGTTTCACAATTCAACTTGGCCACTACCCTATTTAATGGTGGCATTTCGCTATGATTCCAACCAATAGTGTCTGTATCTCAATGTGTCCAGGGTCTGATTGATGAGCAGTGTTGTTCTCTGAAGTTCTGTTCCCAAGGAATCCTGCAGTTGAATTCTTACACAATTTTCCATCCTTCAAGTTTGAGGTGTGACATTATTGATGATCCTTTAAATTCTTTCATCCAAAATATTGCAAGTCTGCAGCTTGCCAACCTATCAGAAGTAGCTACCTTGTTTCTTTTTACATTTTGGCATTGACTGTCTTTTTGAAGACACAGCTTTCTTCTAATTAACTCCTTAAATTCTTCTGCAGGGCAGTCAGTTGTTCTTGTGGCATAAAGCAGCCATTTATCAAACAATTGTTAAAACAGTTTTCTTCATGTAACTTCAACTTCTTTTCCTAGACTTGGCTAATTACTTTCAATTCCTTATAAATTTGTCCTTGTCCCTTTTAATAGTTTATTCCACACAGAATTATTGCATCTCTCAATCCATGAACAGTTATTAAAATTCTCTGTCCTTTAGCCCAATAGAATAATCAATGCCATTCATGCAAAGTGAGCTTGACAATAGATCCATGCTCAAAATGTTCAGTAATGAATGGACGCCAGGTCTACATTGGGCATGGATCTATTATCAGACTGACTTAGCATGAATGGCATTGATTATTCGATAGGGCTGAAGGACCGAGAATTGGGCAGTATTGTGAATGAATTATTTCCACAAGTAAGAATTTGATCCTCACTGAATGGGAAAAAAACAAAACTGTTGATGAAGAAATTTCTCCTCATCTCAGTCCTAAATGGCCAAGCCTATATCCTTAAACCGTGACCCCTGGTTCTGTACTCCCTAATCATCGGGAAGATCCTTGTCATTCCCAAGTGCTTCACAGTCAATGAATTACTTTTTGAAGTGTCGTTATTGTTCTAATTCTTTTATGTATTCGTGGGCATTGCTGGCTGGGCCAGCATTTATTGCCCATCCCTGGTTGCCCTTGAAGGTGGTGGTGAGCTGTCGTCTTGAACTGCTGCAATCCATACACTGAGTGTGTCTAAAACAAAGTTAGGTTCTTGATTAGTAAGGTGATCAAGAGTTATGTGGAGAAGACAGGAGAAACATATAAGTTGTGATCAATTGGCAAATCAGATTCAATTGGCTAAATGGCCTAATTCTGGTCCTGTGTCATTTGGTCTTGGATAGTGTCAAGCTTCTTGTGTGTAGTTGGAGGTGCAGCAATCCAGACAAGTGGGGAGTATTCCATCGCCCTCCTGACTTGTCTTGTAGATGGTGGACAGACTTTGAAGAGTCAGGGGATGAGTTACTCACCACAGTTTTCCTACCTCCGACCTACCCTGTAGCCACTCTATTTATTTATTTTGGTGAGTCTAGTTGACTTTCTAGTCATTGGTAATCCCCAGGATGTTGTAACGAAAAGGAACAAGACATCCAGTTTGAACAGAATAAGACCTTATAGCAATAGTAAGTGATCTGTAGCTAATGCCAAAAAGTCAGGTCATGTGAGGAATTGATTTGTATTTGAAATGCATGTATTTGTATTATAAGGAAAAGCTGAGGGACTTGGGTCTGTTCTCATTGGAGAGAAGAAAGCTAAGAGGGGATTTAATAGAGGCATACAAGATGATCAAAGGATTAGATAGGGTAGACAGTGAAAGTCTTTTTCCCAGGTTGATGATGTCAGCTTGGACAAGGGGGCATAGATACACATTGAGGGGGTGATAGATTTAAGACAGATGTCAGAGGCAGGTTCTTTACTCAGAGAGTGGTAAGGGCATGGAATGCCCTGTTTGCCAATGTCATTAACTCAGTCACACTAGGGGCATTGCAACAGTCCTTGGATACGCGCATGGATGACAATGGGATAGTGTAGGGATTGGGCTTAGATTAGTTCACAGGTCGGCGCAACATGAAGGGCCTGTTCTGTGCTGTATTGTTCTGTGTTCTATGTACAATGGATGAATGCCATGATGAGTGGGGTTTAGGAGTTGGTAAATTAGGTGAGGAATTGAGAGAAAGTGAGGACTGCAAATGCTGGAGAGTCAGAGTAGAGAATGTGTTGCTGGAAAAGCACAGCAGGTCAGGCAGCATCCAAGGAGCAGGAGAATCTATGTTTCTGACATAAGCCCTTCATCAGGAATGCTGAGATGAGGAAATGCCCAGTTTTAGGGTTTTGGGCATGTATTTAGAGACTGGGTATTCATTGCAACACTCGATGCAAAGAGGAGGGAGAAATTTGGGTAGGTCAAAAACATTCGAGTTTTTAAATTTGAGATACAGCAGTGTTGATAAAATGAATCTTGGCAAACAGGGATGAAGCTGTTGGAACTCTGCCAGCACTACAAGGTGAAAGCTTGGGAAATAATCACCGTGAAAGAGACAAGCTAGTCTGATCAACAGGGCACAGCTATGCAATAGCTAATTGCTTCTACATGGAAAGACAATTTTGAAGGACAAGTTGCTCCCTGTTTCTGCTAAATAACTTGATATTATGTTTGCAACAGTATCCCTGAAGCTACTTATATTTGGGTGAAAGCTGGTGTTGAAAGAAGGGAGATGATTGCTTCATTTCAGGCTGGTTTCCTTGCCTTCCAACTTCAAGTACTAACCCTGAGCTTTGCCACTAGCTCGAACAACCACAGGACTCTGCAGGTCGCAAACATTCTGACCCAGAGAGAAGCCATTTATGTGTACTTGATAAAGATTATGGGTCCATACCACCAGAACTAGCCTTGCTAAACCTGGAATTTCCTGCTGTGTACTATTCTTATAAATTCATTTCCAGACACTGCTGTGAGGAACCTAGGAGCCTTAGAAAGAGGGGGGAAAAAGTTTATTTTTTATTTGAATGTTTGGTGCTGAAAATGATAGCATGAGTGGAGAGGTTGGCTATTTGTCGAGTTAAAAATCAATACTCTGGTCTGTTTATTTTCTAGTTGGCATGGGGAGCTGGTTCCCTTTTAAGGACACATCTGTCAGCCAACCGAAGGCAAGAGTGTAGTGATGGGAAGTCATGTGATGAGATTCCAGGAAAACAGTTGGCAGCCCTACCTCACCTGAGTACTTGGAATGAACTTGTATTTGGGGCTTTCCTGTTCTCTCTCTGTGTGTGTGTGTGTGTGTGTGTGTGTGTGTGTGTGTGTGTGTGTGTGCTATTCTTTTGAATCAATGGTTGGTTTAGCTGTGCATTCTTTTGAAAGAACTGCTGGGGGAGGAGGATTATATAGAGACTGAAAGATTAAATCTCAATAGCTCTGAGTCACAACAGAAACACCAATCCTAAGGCTACACCTATTACAACATTTTTCATGTAGGCTACTAAGATTGCCACGTTACCTCTCCTATATTGACTTTCTGCCTCCATTTAAGTTTTGTAGAAAATGACACATTCTAGATAAATAGAAATTTTTTTTGTTTTTATTTCCTTGAAATCCTTGAGGGACTTTTGAACACAGTAAGCTACAATTAAATTCCTCTTGTTGTCCAGTTGTCAGTGAGGAAGAAAATGATTATGTTTAAGTCTGTAATATTTGTAATACATGTAATCATAATTGACCATTTTAATCTGCTATCACATTGCACTGCAGAAAAAGAACTTGAGAGGCAGTGGCAGTGAGTGTCTCTCAGCAAGAAAAACATAAAATCTTTTCTTGCGAAGAAAAGGTGGTTTGTTATGTCTCAGTGATTACACTTTTGCCTCTGAGTCGGAAAGTTTTCGGTTCAAGTCCCAGAGACCTGAGAATCTCTTAGAAGCTTGACACCTTGTTGCAGTACTGAGGGAGGAACTTGGAGGACCACTCTGAACTATGCACCTCCCAACAGAGCCAATCGACTTCATACACCTTGAATTGTTCTCTGAGGTGCTGTCTTTCACCTGTGTGAAGATGGTATGTCTTTCAGGTTCCATCTGTCCTTAGGTGAATATAAACATTTTCATGGACCTGGGTTTGATTCTAGCCTTGGGTGACTGTGTGGACTTCCTTGTTGTAAAGAAATGTAACTTCGGTGAATTGGCCATGCTAAATTGCCCCATACTGTGCAGGCTAGATGGGTTAACTATGGTAAATGTGTAGTCATGGGGATAGGGTGGGATGTTCTTCAAAGGGTTGGTGCAGACTCATTAGGCTGAATGACCTCCTTCTGCACTGTAGGGATTCTGTGATGCTACATCTTTTTCCTGGCAAATGTTAACCTCCCAACTGACATTTGTTGGGAATTTTGTTACAATGGTATTTATGGGAACTTGCAGTGTAGAAATTCCTGTCACTTGGCACCCCCCCCACTGTGCACGTGCACATACACATTACAATAATAATAATTGCTTGTAAAATTAGCAGATTTGAGTTTGGAAATAAGGATGTCTTGCTGAATTGTGTAGGGTCTTGGTGAGGCCCCAAGTGGAATATTGTGTGCAGTTTTGTTCTCCTTATCTAAGAAATGATGTTCTGGCAATGGAGGGAGTGAACAAAGGTTTACCAGACTGTTGGGATAGTAGGACTGGTAAATGAGGAGAGATTGGATTGGATAGGACTCTCTGCCACTAACTTCAGAAGAATTGGGAAATATCATGAAATCGTCAAAATTCTAACAGGACCAGACAGGGTAAATACAGCAATAATGTTCCTAATGACAGACAAATCCAGAACAGGGGTCACAGGTTAAGCATGTGTGATTTTAAAATAATTTATTCACTTTTATGAGACATGGGCATCGCTGGCTGGCCCCCATTTATTGACCATCCCTAGTTGCCCTTGAGAATGTGGTGGTGAGCTGCCACCTTGAACTGCTGTAGTCCACATGCTGTAGGTTGACCAATGTCTTGTGGGGGGGAATTCCAGAATTTTGACCCCACTAACAGTGAAGAAACAGGGTTATATTTTCCAACTCTGGATGTTGAGTGGCTTGGAGAAGAACTTGAAGGTGGTGGTGTTCCCATGTAGCTGCTGCCCTTGTCCTTCTAGATGTAAGTGATTATTGTTTTGGAAGGTGCTGACTCAGGATCTTTGGTGAATATCTGCAGTGCATCTTGTAGATAGCACACACTACTGCTAATGAGCATTGGCGGTGGAGGGAGTGGATTTTGTGGATATGGTGCCAATCAAGTGAGCTGCTTTGTCTTGGATGGTCTCAAGCTTTTTGACTTGTTGGAGCTGCACACATCCAAGCAAGTGGGGAATATTCTAACACACTCCTGACTTGTGCCTTTTAGATGGTGGACAGGCTTTGTGGAGTTAGAAGCTAAGTTACTTGCTGCAGTATTCCAAGCCTCTGACCTGCTCTTGTAGTCACTGTGTTGATGTGGTGAGTCCATGGTATTCCCTAGAATGTTGATAGTGGGGATTCAGTGATGGTAATGCAATTTAAATATCAAGGAGTGGTCGTTAAAATGCCTCTTACTGGAGATGGTCATTGCATGGACAGGTCGTTAGGACACCAGTGACAGGATGCACAAGGCTATAGAGAAATGCTGGAAAATGGGAATAGATTAGTTGAGCGTTTGTTTTTATCTATGTTTCTTTGTTTTATTTGTTGTAAAGTACTTTTGGGATATCTGAGGGTGTGCAAGGCATGAATGGAAGTCTCTGTTTTTATGAATGGAAGTCTTCTTTTATTCTTTCACAGGATAAAGCTGTTGCTCATCAGGCTAGTTTTTGCCCATCCCTAACTGCCCTTTTAAGATGGTGACAAGCTATCATTGTGAACTGCTGCTCCCTATACAGTATAGGGAAACCCACAAACGTTAGGGAAAAAATCCCAGGAATTTGACACAGTGACAGTGAAGGAATGGTGGCATAGTTCCAAGTCAGGAATGTGTGGGGCTTGGAGAGTTTGCAGACTGCTCATACATCTGTTGCTGCTGTCCTCTCTCTGTCTCAAACCTGCTCTTTAATCTTGCCACCAGTAACTCTTGCTCCCTTCCATTAACAGTCCAACACATCTTGGAGGACCACTCTGAGCAATGCACCTTCCAACAGAGCCAGTCGACTTCATACGTCTTTAATTGTGCAGATATGTTACAGTAATTATGCAGTGCAGTAGCTTTATTAAAGGATATAATTATTGCAGTTCACACAGGGCTTCCTTACTTGGTGATTTTTAATTTGAAGCTGGAGTTTTAACATATAGTGTTGCATTTCCGTTGTAGGTGAAATTAACGTTTTATCCTGTGAGGCAAGTTTTTAATCTTCACAGTGCTTAGTCTGGCTCCCTTGCCCCACTAATAGGATGGAGACTCAGTTTTGTTTTACTTACAAGGAGTTATAAACCTGGCACTGGAACAAGGGAGGTTGATTAAGTAGTGTAAATGATGGGAGCTGGCTGACCAACTTCAAACTGAAATGGTGCCAGAAGAATTCTGGAACAAAGCAGTGTGGGAGGCCAGCTGGGTGAATTTTCTCTCCTACTCTGCAGAGTCTCTCCAGTTGGTGAACATGAAAGCAGTGAGAAGAAAGGCTGAAACAGAGTACCCTGTGTATACTCCCTCAGTAAAATCTCCTTCACTGTAGTTTGTAGGTTAGCAGGATGGATTGTTGTGTAATGAACTGTTTGAGTTTATGTTGCTTTATCTTAACATATGACATCCAGCACCAAAACACACCATTTAGTCCAATAGGGCTCTGCCAGTTTTTATATTTCATGTGCACCTCCTTCCACATGTATTTTCTCACCTGTTCTACATATCTTATTCGATTTGCTCATCCCTGTCGTTAATCTCTTCCAATCTGACAGGGTTAAAAACAATGACTGCAGATGCTGGAAACCAGATTCTAGATTAGAGTGGTGCTGGAAAAGCACAGCAGTTCAGGCAGCATCTGAGGAGCAGGAAAATCGACATTTTGGGCAAAAGCCCTTCATCAGGAAGCCTGAACTGCTGTGCTTTTCCAGCACTACTCTAATCTAGAATCTTCCAATCTGACAACTGTCCCAAGATTTCTGTGCTCCTCCAGTTCTGACCTCATCCTCATTAGACAGTTGATATCACATACCCTCAGGAATCTTCTCTGAAAACCTCTTTCTCCCTCCCCTCGTCTATGTCTGTCTGTCTCTCTCCCCATACGTCCTCAAGATGATTGTCAAACATTACCTCTTCACTGAACATTTGGTCACGGTTCTATTATCACCTTGTGTGGCTCTGAGAGTTCCTGTGAAGTGCCTTTGCACATGTGCCTTTCTCCCATTAAGAGCATAAAAAATGGGAGTAAGTTTGGGTCCTTGAGTTTGCTCCAATGTTATGAAGTCATGGCTGATCTGATTGGCTGTGAAGTGGGATTTACAGCCACTTCGACTCTGTGTATCAAAAATCTGTCTAACTTGGCCTTGAATAGATTCAATGGCTTGCCTCAATTACTCTTTGGCAAAGAGGCCTCCAAACATTAACAACCCTCTAAGAATAAGTTCCTTCTAATCTCTTTAAATGGAAAGCCCTTTGTATTTAAACTGTGTCCCAACACATGATTTATCAAGAAGAGAAACGTCCTCTCAGCATCTACACTGTTAGTCCCACAGAATGTTTTTTTTTATAAGATCATGGGCTTTAGCATAGACAAAATTAGATATATCCCTCAACTATTCTTTGTGGCATAAATTTAACATTTCTCCAGAGCTCCTGCTGAGACTGAATGACTGTACGATATGGTTTTCTTTCTAATTTCGAAAGTAAGAATTAATATGATCCCTTACAATCTGTGGTTGTTCTGGTAACTGCATTTTATTCTCCTCACTCGAAGATGACCAATCAAGTACTGAGCCAACTGAAGACATAATTAACTGCTGGGGAACAATTAGTTTCTGTGTTATCTGAATAAGATACTCTGTTTCTTCTTTTAAGGGCCTTTTGCTTGGCCTGTTTCTATCCTGTCTAGAAAGAGCTATCTCCACAAACTGAGTTGTTGTATTATTTGCTTTGGGGTTCATCTTGCTGTGTGCTGTAGAGAACCAATTGCTTATTCATTAAAACTAGGAGTTTTAACTAGACTGCTCCTTCAACAGTAATAGGCTGAAGCTGTCAGCTGTGGCTCATTTGCGAGTACTCTTCCCTGTAAATATCATCAAGGCTGTGGGATCAGATCACACTGCAGTGATTTGATCAGGTGATATGGACTTGAGTGCAATATGTAGCACTACCAGAGGTGATGTTCTTGGAAGAGACATTGCTCTCTGTGTATGCTTAAGATCCTATGGCCACTATTTTCAAAAAGATGCTTTCACAAAGTTCTGGCTGCTATTTATCCTCTGGCCAACATCTCTAACAATCACGAGATGTTGTGGACCATCATTTATGGCTAATGATATACTTTTAAGTATCATGACAGTAATATAGGAAATATGGTAGTCAGTTTATGAGAAACAAGCTCCCACAAACAGCAATGATGTAATGGCCAGATCTTTTATTTGTTAATTATTTTAATATTATCTTGGACATGAGCAAATGTTCTTGTTCTTTGAAATAGTAAAATGGATCTTCTGCCTCCACCTAAGAGGGCAGAAGTGGTTTGGGTTCAGCTTTGACAATGCAACAATCCCTCTATTCCAGCAATTGTGTGTCCACATGTTTAATGTGTTTGAACCTCTGGAATGGAACTTGAGCCTGCAATCTTCTGAAGCAAGACTACTGTCACTAAGCATTAGTGACTGTGCCAGCGGCTGTTATGGCCTGCCTGAAGGTGGTCAATTTTATTAAGTTGTGATCCACTTTGGGTTGTGGGGTGATTTTGTTTTTGTCACTGGAACTGTCAAATCAAACCAGTTTCATCTGATGTTTGTGATTGGGTTTAATGTAATGTTTCAGGCAGGTAATGTTTTCTGGTTTCAAACCTGATGAAATGACATTATTCTAATTCATGAAATCCTGCCTTTTAGATTTGGTTGTCTCCAAACAGCATGAATAAGCTAATTTCTACAACTTAATATGTATTGTGGGCTATACAAAAGTGCAGTCATTCTGGAAAGTGCTGTTGAGTTGGAGCATTTCTTTTGATGTAGGGTTACCAACTCTGGCTGGACATATTCCTAGATCTACCATCAGTGACCTTCTGTCTCTAATTTCTCTCAATAACTGGATGCTAGCTTTATGTGACTTCTGTAAGGTGACCCCCTGAATCTCCTTGCGCGGTATCTTTTTACAGCCTTTACCCATATAAATAACATTCAGCTCTTCTATTCTTTCTAAGTAGACAAGCAGGAGGCTGGAAGAGTGCTGCAAGCACCAGGGCAGCATCAGGAGGTGGAGAAGTCCATGTTTCCAGTATAACCCTTCTATTCTTCCTGCCAGAGTGCATAACCTCACATTTTCCTACATTATATTTCTCTGCCAAGTTTTCACTCAACCTGTATATATCCCTCTGTAGACTGTATCATCCTCACTACTGACTTCCCACGTATTATTGTCATCTGAAAATTTGACAATCATACATTCACTTCTGTCACTCAAGGTCATTAATATACCTTGTAAGGAATTGTGGTTCTAGCATTGATCCTTGTGGCACTTCTAGTTACAAGTTACTATTCTGAAAATATCCCTTTAATCCTAACTCTGTCTTCTATTAGTTAGCCATTTCTCTATACATGCTAATGTTTTCTTGTACTGTGTTCAACTGGTTCCCCTTTATCTATCCTGCTTGTCACATTCTCAACGAATTCTTATAAATTTGTGCGGTATGTCTCCCTCTATCATGTTGACTCTGCTTCTCTGCTTGAACATGTTAAAATATTTTGGATATAGGTTTGATCACTGAGCTGGAAGGTTCGTTTTCAGACATTTTGTCACCGTACTAGGTAACATCATCAGTAAGCCTCCGGTTGAAGCACTGGTGGCATGACCCCCTTTCTATTTATGTGTTTAGGTTTCCTTAGGTTGGTGATGTTATTTCCTGTTCTTTTTCTTGAGGGGGGGGTGTTGGATTGACACATTGACTTGGATCCCATTTACCACACCCTGAGAAAAAGAACAAGACATGATGTCACCACAGGAAATGACATCACCACACAAAATGACATCAACAACCCAAGGAAACCTAAACACATAAATAGAAAGTGGGCCATGCCACCAGTGCTTCATCTGGAGGCTTACTGATGATGTTACCTAATATAGTGATGAAATATCTGAAAACAAACCTTCCAGCTCAGTGATCAAACCTATATCCTGAACCTCAAACTGAGCTACAAATCTTCTCAAAACTTGTTACGTTAAATATTTCTAAATGCTCTTATTGCATCCTTTAGAATGAACTCAAATGTTTTCCAAGTGACAGATGTTAAGCTAATGGTCTACAGTTACTTGTTTTTGTGTCCTACCCTTTTTTGAATATGGGTAGTTCTCCAGAATCTAAACACTCTTGGGAGTTACATTCAGTGCATCCACTATTCCTGTCACAACCACCTTTTAAAATGCTAGGATGCAGCCCACCAGGGACCTATTAGCCTTAATCCCATTAGTTTCCTTAGTACTCTTTCTCTAGAAATAGTTACTGTGTTTGTATTATTCAACATATTTGGTGTCCTTTGTGCAGTGAAGACTTAAGTATTTATTCAACTCCTCTGCCATTTCCTGATTCCCTACTATTACTTCCCCAGCCCCATTCTCTGAGATCGATGTTCAATTTGACTTTTGTCTTCCTTTTCATATATATAAGAAGCTCTTGCTGTCTGTTTTGATATTACTTCTTGTCTGCCCTCATAGTTTATTTTCCTCCCTTCACTATTCTTTTCACCTTTTGGCTTTTAAAACTTTCTTAATCCTCTGGCTTACCATTCAACTTTGCCAACATTATTAAACTGACCCAAAAAAAACCCTATACTATCTTTAACTTGTTTTAATTGTGGCCAATTTTATTCTCTTCCACAAATCCTCCTTCCTCAATGTGAGTCATTTAACTAATTTCCTAAACATCATTCATTGTTTCTAAACCATCTAAATTCCTTTTCCAGTCTCCTCCAGCTGATACACTCATCTCAGAATGTCATTACCCTATTGAGGTTCAGCGCAGCTGTTTCTGACCCCAAGGCGCGCTCTCGCTCTCGCGCTCTCGCTCTCTCTCAAGTTGAATGCTTAATTCTACCTGACTGTTTCATAGGGGATCTTTTACTCCAAGATCATTTGTTAAATCTGTCTGAATTACACATTACCAGATCCGGACTAGCCCAATCCTTGGGTGTGCATACAATATATGGTTCTGGAATAAAAGTAAAATACTGCAGATGCTGGAAATTTGAAACATGAACAGAGTATGCTGGAGAAACTCACAGGTCTGGCAACATCTGTGAGAAGAAAGAGAGAAAGAACAAAAGAGTTAGTAACTTGAGCCCAGTATGTGTCGTCTTCAGAACAGTTGACTCTGATTCTCTCAGTACAGATGCTGTCAGACCTGCTGAGTTTCTTCAGTATTCTCTGATATTGTTCTAGGAAAACCTTCTGTGAGTTTTTCCCTGTGGTTACCTTTACTAATTTGATTTTCCAAATCTACATGAAGATTAAAATCACCCATGTTTAATGTACTGTCTTTTTCATATGCCCTCATTATCTTATTTATTTTCTACAAATCAGTGACTGTTGGGGACCATCGCCTCCCAACAATTTTGAATTTCCTCTTGTTATTTCACTATACCATCCAATGTTAAATGATTTCTTGCTATTGTATGTATTCCAACTTGTACTTACAACGCTACCTCACCACCCTTCCATTCCTGTTTTTCTTTCAAATACTCACGCAAACCCTCAGTTTCCAACTGCGATCTCCTTGAACTCAAAATGGCTGTAAGATCATACCCATTTACCTCTATTCGTGTTGTTAATTCATTTGTATTTGTCCAATACATCATACATTTACACAAAAACACATTCAGTTTGTTGTTAACTTTAATTCTGCCTTTAACCCTGTTTTTATGCTTGTATGCTTTGTCCCGTTCTATCTCACTTGGGTATCATAATTAAAATAGTTCCTCTGTAATGCTGCCATATCCCTTTTGCTTTATGAAGCCCCCACTCCCTTATGAATTTAAAACCTCACTTGAATTTCAACTCAGAAGTGAGACGAATACCAGACGAGCTGTGGCTGTTGCACAATTGAAATGGTTTGTCTTGTTCAATATTGCATTAAATGGTTTACTTACCAATGAGCCACACAACTGTCCTTGCATTTCTCCACAGGGGTGGCATGGTGGCGCAGTGGCTAGCATTGCTGCCTCTCAGTTCCAGGGACCCAGGTTCAATTCCAGTCTTGGGCAACCGTTTGGGATTTGCACATTCTCCCAGTGTCTGCGTGGGTTTCCTCCAGGTGATCCGGTTTCCTCCCTCAGTCCAAGTTGTGCAGATTATGTGGATTGACCATGAGGAATGTGCGGTTACAGGGTTAGAGTTGGGGCTGGGTCTGGGTGGGATGCTCTTCGGAGGATCAGTGTGGACTTGATGGGCTGAATGGCCTGCTTCTATTTTGTAGGATTCTATGATAATACCTGATTCGGCTATGTGTCATTGGAGAGGGAGTACAAGGTGTATACCGATGCTCTCGATGCCTTTAGGAAGAGGTGGGTTCCACGGGGAATGGGGTGCTGTATTTCCCCCTCCAACTCTATTTTGATTTAGTCCTCTACTTCTCTCCTTACTCCCCACACTTCACTTCACTTTTTTTGACATAAGTATTGCCTTTATCAGGCATGGCTTGTTAATATTTGACCAGTCACATGCATGTTTTCTTGATGGTGGAAATTATACACTAAAGTTTCTGCACAATGGTGTCTTGAGAAAAATACCTCATTCGCTCCCCATGGAGAAGCTGTTGCTCTGCAGTTCCGTCCACTCTGCTGGAGTGTTTATCTCAGAGTTACAAAATTCTCTCAAAAATCTGCCTTCCCTCTTTACTTGCAGGAAGTTTAAATTGGCTGAGCGCAAGTGTTTATTTCAGCAATCTCTGTTTTTGTTTCTGATTTACATTATCTGCAGTTCTTCTGGTTTTTTGCTTATTTCAGTGTCTGGGTTACTGAATCAATTCAAGCACTCGGAACAGCAGAGCACTGTCATTCATTAGCAGTTTTGTCACCCAACTCACCAGTGGCATTAGGACAAGTTTCCAACAGTTTTTTTGCAATGCATTAAATATTCCTTTAATTACGCTACACACTTTAAATGCCATTGTGAATTTTCTCCTAAATGTCAATAGCAGTGTCCAGGAGAATAATCCTAATTCCTGGAACCTTTGACAAAGTTGACAACCTTTTTATTCTATTATGTTCTTGTGTTGTTCAGTCAGGAGAAGGCAGGTTTGGCTGTTTGAATTTATTAGTAATTATTTTCAAGTTTTTTTTCATAACCTTTTGAAGTGTCTAACTCCAGAGAATATCCAATGTTGACGTGAGAGATCTCTGGGAATTGCAATTTTTATGACTAAGTTTGGAGAGCAAGCAACTCTTTGAGTTTTGTTGTACTTTGATCTTTATGGTGAGCTTTGATATTAGTTGAATGCCACTGACTCCTAATCCAGGTAGCATTAGATCTACAAAACCAATTCAGTGACCTGTTAGTTCAAGCTAATTGTTCCTTGATTAGAAGTCAATTAACCCGGAGACTGGTAAGGTGGAGATGTATGGTGATCGATGTACATTGGCAGTCAGATGGCGTGAGGCGGAGCTGTAGGTTTTAAACTCTTGTACCTCAAATTCTGACTTTTTGAAATGTGTATCAGCAGTAGGACCACTTGGGGAAACGTTGGAACAGGGAGCTAGTGGTTTTCAACTGCATACTGCAAACGCTGACTTCTTAAGTCATTGGTCAACCTGCAAGTGATAATTTATACTAATGGCTATCATTAATTTTATTCTGTATAATAAGCTTTGGAATGATTAAAATATTATTATGTTACATCTTGACCCAAAAGGATGTCATCTTAGCATTATAAGTTACTTTGATCCATCATGTCTCCGCCAGCTCACTAAGAGCTATCCTGTTCATCCCACTTGCCTTTCTTCTCTGATAGTCCGAGAATAATTTTGTTTCTGAGCATGTATCAAATATGCTTTTTTAAAAGCTACTATTGAATTGGCTTCCAATGTTCTTTCAGGCAATGCAGTTGAGACTATAACCCTACTTCTTTTATAAATGAAATGATGTCTATTTCCCAATAATGCTATTGCCAATTGTCATGAATATGTATGCCATGGTTACTACTTGAATAAAAACAACATGGGATTCTTGTGGTGCAGTGCAGTGTCCTTCCTTTTGGAACAGGAGGCCAGCATTCAAATCCCACCAGCTCTGCTGAAGGGTAATCATGTCTGAGCAGATTGATTTGACTAGAAAATAAATAAAATGTAGTTAAGAAGCACTTTTAGCCCAAATAAATAAGTTCTAGCCACAGGTAAACAACTGTGAACCATTAACCAATACTCTTAACCCTCTTTTAAACCACTGCGCTAACAAACAAAACAAAGGATGAAGGGAAAGAAAATTGGGGAAGCATAATTAATTAGCGCCAGCCTACAGGGCTTGATGAGATGTTCCTTTCATAGCCCCAAGCCCTTCTGTTTTTCACTCGTCCTTAGGTCCTTTCACTTCTTCTTAGGAGGCACAGGGTGATTGGTACACTAATTTCAAAATCTCTTTAGTTACCAGCTAAAGGGTACAGGTCACATCTATTGGTGGAAGAAAATAATTGCTTAAAGATTCACTAAAGTTTACAGCACAGAGATGGAGTCTGAATCTGCTCTTCCAACTGTCTGAAACCTTCTTGCCCTCTATTATAAACATCTAAGCTGTTCATCTGCCCAGAAGCCAATCTGGCTGCTGCCCTCTGGCATCCACACTGGTCACAATTGCACAAACTAATTACCACTCTTCTGGCCAAATCTTGCTCTGTGTACATACATGAACACATGCTCGCACACTTATTTTACCCTCACCCACAGCTTCTAAAGCGACAGTGTAAGCACAATTTGCAATGAGTTCCAGTAACTTGTTCTCAAAAGTACAGCAATTCTTTCCATAGTTTCAAAACAATCTTTTACAACTTAATTCACAATATAAAACAAAGTAATATTTTAAAAAAGGTCATTACCAAACACTAATTATTTGTATCTTCAAGTGTAATTAGATTAGATTCCCTACAGTATGAAAACAGACTCTTTGGCCTAACACTGACTCTCCGAAGATTAACCCACCCAGACCCATTCCCCTACCCCTGACTTGGCGGTTTAGCATGGCCAATTCACCTGACCTGCACATCTTTGGATTGCAGGAGGAAACCAGAGCACCCAGAGGAAACTCATACAGACACGGGGAGAATGTGCAAACTCCACACAGACAGTCACCCGAGGCGGGAATCGATTCGGGGTCCTTGGTGCTGTGAGACAGCAGTGCTAACCACTAAGCCACTGTGCCGTCCCACAAATTGGGAAAATGTTAATTATTTTTCTTTCTCAGTTTTTATTCCCTCCATCCATAGCATTAATTTTATATTTTTTTGTGCCTATTTGCTTGTGTGTAGGGTTTGAGATTTAGCTGATAGTTGTAAATGAGTAGTTTAACCTGTGGCTAAACTTATTCATCATAAACAATGGTCCCTTTTAAGTATCTTTTAAATTCTGTGAGACAGGTAAATTGGGGATTTTGTGTACTTTGATTAAATCATTAACTTGTGGCACCACTGAAAAGTGGTGGGCTCAGAACACTTTCCCAAGCTTTCTGTTTGTTGTGTAACCTTGGAATGGGAAGGAATGTTGTGTTGTTTGGATTTGACTTTATTTGTGGTATCTGAACATTCTTAGAAGGTTGTACCTCCCCTGGAATATTAAACAAGGGTGATCTAATTTGTAGCCAACACCCTTGCAATCTGGCATGTGATGCCCAGGCTATCAGTCACCTTGTATTTGTACAACCTGCTGATTTTGTTCTGTTTGGAGTTTTGGACCTGGGGCTTGGAAAGGGCTTTCTATTTCAGGCCACTCGATTCATTGGTCATACAACCTAATTAGAAATCCAAGATTGCTTCAGATCAGAAGCCTCTTACAGGTGCAAATTACTGAGATCCTGAATTCATACTTTTATATGATAGCTCCAAGAAGGATTCATTTCCCCAATCTCAGTGGTCTATAAGGGTAATAGTCTTGCATGCTTGTGGTAGAAAGTAAATATTCACAGACGAGGTTGGGATAGGGCTGGAATATTCCTTTTTAAAAAACATTTAAGTGCACGGACTGATAGCATTTGGCAGCCACAAAGCTGGTTCTGTGCTAACTATTCTGTCTATTCATAGTTAGGATGTTTTCACTTCCAATCACCAAGCTTTGTGAAGTTCTTTTTCTATATGGGAATGTATTTGAATTGAATTCTGGACAAGTCTCACTGCTGTTTTAATAATTAAACGCAACGACAAGAGTTATCTGGTATCCATGTCATCCCAGGAGGAGAAAACAGGGATTAATGTTTTGGAAACTGCCTACTGATCCAAAGCAATTTGTTTCCATGTTCTGATGAAGGGTTATAACTGAAAGAATGTATAGAATATAGAACATTACAGTATGGGCCCTTTGGCCCTCAATATTGTGCCGATCTGTGAAATTAATCTGAAGCCTATAAACCCTACACTCTTCCATTTTCATCCATATGTTTATCCAATGACCATTTTAAAGGTTATTCCCTTCTCAGAATTTTCAGTATTGTTATTTTGTTTTAGTTTTATTTTATCAACTTTAATTTTTTATGCTGTTAAGAATGCACAATACGAACCCAATTATTGCCAACATTGTTGAGTGGGAAGGGAACTGTTGCTATTTTCCAAAATAAATTACTGACACTGATCTTGAAATGATGTCCAGTGTAATGTGATGGAAGAAAAGAAGGGAAATTTTTCATGCTATGTACACTTGGCAATCTGTACTTTTTTAATGGATTTAAACCCTTGGGTTTGCTAACATTTCCTGTTGGCTTGCCACTTTAAAATTCCAATGTCTGTATTTTCTGTGGGTTTTTTTTGCTGTGAATATACGTGGTAAATTAGATCTTCCCTCTTTCCGGGGGAGAGGCTGGTTGGAAGTTTGTGCATACCTTCTATCTGAACCCACCTGAGTTATTTCTCAGATGCGAGGATTGTGTTATTTGGATAGTCAGTGAAATTTGGTTTTGTCATTTACATGTTAATATAAAACGGGTGGGTGAGAAAATGTAGAATTGCAGAATGTTGTTTTTGTTTCCCCTCTGATCATCCCATCACGCTCTTATTGTTCTAAGAGAAATGACAGTGGATTTGTTAAAGTTAAAAATCACACAACACCAGGTTATAGTCCGACAGATTTATTTGGAAGCACTAACTTTCGAAGCGCTGCTTCCTTGTCAGGTAGCTGGCGAAGGAGCAGCGCTGTGAAAGCTTGTACTTCCAAATAAACTTATTGGATTATAACCAGGTGTTGTGTGATTTTTAACTTTGTCCACCCTAGAGCAACACTGGCATCTCCATGCACTGGGTTTGTTGACATGCCTCCAGTGACAACAGGGTGAACTAGAGCCATTAGTAAGATGAGTTGTGGAATATTCTGTCATCAATACAGCAGTAACAATAAAGCAATTCATCTCATAGGTACAGGAGTCGGCTATTCAGCCCTTGGAGTCTGCTCTGCTGTTTTAATCCGATCGTGGTTGACTGAATGCTTCGATGCCTTTTACCCACACTATCCCCATAACTCTTAATGCCATCAATAATCAAAAGTTTATCAACCATTGCTTGAAATAAACTCAAAGACCGAGTTTCCACACATTTCTGCCTCTGTAAGCGGGGTTCACAATACTCTGGTTTTGATGGTTTGTTCGCTAAGTCCTGGCTAAATGTGCATCTGCTGTCCTGTCCTTCTAGTGTCCATAACGCCTGCGATCTAAACAAAAAGGGTGGCAGATGTAAGAGAATATCAAAACCTACGAGTTAACTTGCAAGCTACACAATCCCAAGTTGGAACTCTATATTCATGCCTTCAGTGTTACTGAGTCAAAATCCTGGAACCTGTTTGTTTTTCAGCACTGTAGGTGTACCTGTACCCCGTGGACCTCAACTCTTCAAGATGGCAGATCACCTTCACCTTCCTGAAGCCAATAAACACTGGCCTTGTCAGCAATGCCCAAATCTTATTAACCCTTTTCTTAAAAAAAAATTTAATCTATCCATGTTTGGCTATACTTAACAATTGTTGTGTAAGATTCTAGCTAAACCTAACTACATCACACCACAAGAGCCCTTCCTACCCCTTTAATCTCCTCAAGCCTTGCAAACATCCACCTATCTAATTGTTGTCTCTTGAGCGTCCCTGGTTTTTATTGCTGCCACATTGATGTTGATACGTTCAACTGCCTGACTATATTGCTCTCTTTTTTTTTAAGGTGCTCCTTAAAACTGCCTCCTTGACCAAGGTTTTGCCCATCTCCCATAATCTCCTTATGTCGTTCAGTGTCATATTTTGTTCCTATGCTCCTGTGAAGTGCCTTGGCATTGTCTAAATACAGTTTGTATTCTGTGTAAGCGTCTGGGAGGATCAGCTCATTTTTGGCTATCGAGGTCTTTAGTCTGCCCACCCACTTTGTTTCTGCTTGTTGATGAAAAGTGGGTAATTAAAGTTAGAAAATGTTTGGAACGTTCTCTGCTGATACTTGATCAGCTATTAACTTAAAACCTGAGATTGTCGGATTTTTTTTTATTAATCAAGGACATTAAGGGATAGGTGACAAAGCCAGGTGTACCTAAGTTAGGTTAACGAAGCAATGGTGGAAGAGGTTCAAGGGAGCGAGATGCCCGAATCCTGTTTCAATGTGATGTACAAGAAAATACCTGGTTTCCATGTGGAGTCACTCTGGCAAGAGCCAGCGCCTTCAGGAGAAGTTTTCATGAGATCAGTCAGACCAGCTGGGCAGTCATTACACTAGACATTATACAGTATATGTAGTGAACATACCACCTTTTTAAAGTGCTCACAAGCTGGTGGTTGTAATTGTTCATTTATCTACTCCCATACAACTGGAGTATGTGTGATATTTTCAATTATCCCACTTTATAGTATGTTTTAACTGAAATCTCTCCATCATGTATTTTGTCCAGAACTGTAATTTATCTTTTCCTAAAGATTCAAACCTACTTCAAGCTGTTTAAGAGCTGATGTAAAAGAGACCTAAAACAGTTTTGAATTGTTATTATGCATTAGCATTTCTCCCACACAATCATTCCACTCCCAATTAATTGCTACTTTCACATGCTCCCTTTGGCATTACTGAGACAATTTTGTTGTTTTAAGCAATTTGAATGCAATAATTGTACATACTGGATTTATCTCAAATAACCTTTTTGTAAGAAATTAAACTAATCAGTTTGAATGGAAATTTTTGGTTGCTCATAAGAGTATTAGTTCTGATCTATTGAAATGTCTAATCAACGCTGATTTCAAAAGGGATGCTGTCATCAATGATGATGACTTGCCTTTCCAATTTCTAAAAATAGAAATGCTTACTTCTGAAGCAGAAGATTGTGGGTTCAAGACCACTTCAAGACCTGAGTACAAAACTAAGGTTCATTAAGTACTGCCGTCTGAGGCACTGTCTTTCAGATGAAATGCTAAAACAAGGTCCAGTTTGTTCCCTCAAGTGCCTGCACTATTTCAAAGCAAGTAAGGGGAGTAAACACATAGTCCTGAGGATATTTATTCCTCAATGATATCACGAGAGATCACAAGCTTGCAGCTGTGTGTGGGAACTTTTAAAAATATATTGACTCATTAATTAATTTATTCATTACTTCATTTTTCATGGTATGTGGGTGTCGCTGGATGGCCAGTATTTATCGCTCACCTCAAATGCCCTGGTGAACAGTCACCTTGAACTGTTGCAGTTCAAGTTGTTCAGATGCAATCAGGGTGCTGTTAAAAAGGGAGTTGCAAGATTTTAATACTGAAAAGGTGAAGGAACTCTGATATATCCAAGTCAGGATGGTGTTGACTTGAAGAATTGCCTTTAGGTAGTAGAAGTCACAAGTTTTTGTAGGTGCTGTGGAAGGAACCTTGATCTGTTGTTGCAGTGCATCTTGTAGATGCCATGCACTTGTTACTGGTGGAGGGTGTGAATGTTTAAATTATTGGATGTAAGGATAATCAAGTGGACTGCTTTGTCTTGGATAGTGGTGAGCTTCTGGACTCCACCCATCCAGGCAAGTGGAAAGTATTCCATCACACTCCTGACTTGTGCCATGTAAATATTGGGTATGCTTTGAGGAGTCACTTCACAGAACACTTGACCTCTAACCTCCTGCTTTAGCTAAACATCTAACTACTTCAATTTGTGAACTTGTCTGTGGTCACCCTGGGAAATGTACTGATGGCAATGCCATTGAATGTCAGGAGGGGAGGTTATATACATCATCTTTTGCTGGAGATATGATTACTGTCACTTATCAGTCTAAGGTTAAACCTTGGACATTTCTTCTCTTTCTAACCAAATAAAGCTGGTTTGTTCAGGCTCTGGGAGCTGAGTACATTGACTTAAAGCTTTCAGAATGGGATTTTCCTGGTAGCTAAAGGTGGGAGTGGTGGGATTGGCAGACCGAAAGAAGAAAAGAGGATGCTTATCGAGAGGAACTATCTCTTCATCCTTCTAACTATGTAAGAAGATAATTTTGACCACCTTGGCAACTCATTATCACATGACCAATAAGTCTTTTTCATCAGCGGCCTTAGTGAATCCATTATTTAAATTTGGGGATATTATTGGCTGTTTAGTAACTGGACATCATTGGTGAGTGGGCTAAATACAACCCTTATCTTACTAGCACATTATCTTTTCTCAATCTCCCACCACGTCTATACGTCTAATTTAGTTGTGCTTGCTAACTTGGGATAGGGTGAGTGGATCAAAAAAAGAGTCCAGTTTTTTTGGAGACTATGATGGTTCTTGGTCAAGCTACCCCATGATTTTAAAACTCTTACTCTTGATTTCAAATCCCTCCCATTGCCTGTACCATCCCTACCTCCTTAATTATATTTTCTAATCAACCTCTTCAGAGATGTTGTACACCTTTTTGAAGCAGATGAGACTTGAACTTGAGTCTCCTAGTTTAGAGGTTGGGACATTACCACTGTAACACAAAAGCCCTTCCTATCTCTTTTTTTTATTCTCCTCCAGCCTTACAAACATCCTCCTGTCTAACTGTTGTCTCTGGAGCATCATTGATGTTTTTATTTGCCTAGAATCTGTCCCAGAACTCTCTGCTTCTCTTCCTTTTTAAGATGGGTCTTCACGTCACCTCTTTTGATTGATTTGTCTTAACATTATTGTATGTTGTTCTCGATCTCAGTTAAATTGAAATGCTTCTGTGAAACAACTTGGGGATGTTGAAAGTGGTATATAAATGTAGAAGTGTTGACAGAATTTGAACACCATCTTTTCATCACAAGATATGAGAAACAATCCACTAGGGCCATTGCAAAACATCATGAATAAAATGAACATTTTCACTTTCCATTTTAATTCCCAGAAATCAGAAATGCCCTCTTATTGGTTCTATGTGACCCTTGACTCTGATGAACACTGCTCTGAATGTGGTGACCAATAAGTATTGACATTTTAAATTTCTTTAGAACTTGCCCTTTGTGTTTTTGTTTTGTGGGGACATTATGCAATATTGTCTTTCAGTTCATGGTTTACTTTCCCTGAGTGTCTTTGTCCCCATTTGCTCTCTATTATATTGACTCATTACTAGCGGAGTCCAAGATCTTTGGCTCTTGGCAGCAAAAAACATTTGTTCCCTGTTGTTTCTTTTGAGATTTGACTTGAAAGCTGTAATTGAGAATTTTATTCAATGCAAGATCATGGGTTAATATTATATAGGATTTAAAACATAGATTCATATCATTCAGACTTATGAGACCATGATGATGATTATGCTCTGCAGGTGTCTCTTCCCATCCCACTTTATCTCATCGTATTGATATTGTATTCTCTACTCCTTCATCAAAATATTACTGAACATCCTCTTAAATGCATCTTTGCTGAATCTCCATGGAAGGTGAATGTTGCTTCAGTCACCGAAAGTAAGCTGAGGTGGAGTTTGCTGGTGCATTATATTGTTTTTGGCTGGTGTGATATCGCCTTTTATTAACAGCACTCTGTTTGTAGGGCTTATATGAAAGGTTCTGTTTGTTTCTTTGGATGTTTATTGCTGTAGTCAGCTGGGACACTCTCCACTTTGATGCCAACAGTATTCACTTTATTTAACATATGAGCTTGGCTGGTGTCTCGAAGGAAAAGAAAAAAGTAAAATTACCATGCTAATAAATTGGCTTGGATTTCGTACAAATATTAACAGCATGTTCAAATCAAAATTTGTATTTAACCTATTATTTTCTGCTAGCCCTATCTTCTTGATCAATCTCTCTCTCTCTCTCGTTGAACATCTTGAATCAATCTCCCTCTTAATGTTTTCTGCTCTCTGTAAGATTGCAACTCATCCCTGCTTTTGCACATAACTGAAGTCCTGAATTTCAGATATGAATATGACCAGTGTAATTGCAATGGAAACTTCCAGAATCCTGCAGGTCTCTCTCTCTCTCTCTCTCTCTCTCTGTCTCTTGTTGTGGTGTATGGGAGAGAGACTCAGACTCAGACTCAGGCTGTGTGTGGCCAGGTCCCGTAAGTAATATGATGATGACCTGTTTTAGTGCTGTCACTCAAGAGAGGAATATTGAATGGGAAGCTGACCTTTTTGAAATACGGCACTGTTGTTGCCCATTTATTTTAATGTTTATCAATGGAAGACGGGAACTTAGTTTAAAATGGCATCTGCTCGGCAGCATCTCTGACAGTAAAGCACTCCCTTAATACTGTATTGAGAGTGTCCCAAAAATGGGTTTGGAATCCATAACCTTCTGACTAAGTGTGCTATCAACTAAAGCACAGTTGACACCTGGTTTTATTTTGGCCAAAGTGAGTACTGTAGATGCTGGAGATTAGAGTAGAGAGTGTGGTGCTGGAAAAGCACAGCAGGTCAGCCAGCATCCGAGGAGCAGGAGAATCGAACTTGATGAAGGGCTTTTGCCTGAAACGTTGATTTTCCTACTCCTCGGATGCTGCCTGACCTGCTGTGCTTTTCCAGCACCGCACTCTCAACCTCGTTTTAAAAATGCAAATGCAAGACAGAATTAAAAGAATACTGACCTGCACTTATTTACTGCTTTCACAACCTCAGGATATCCCAGAGTGATTTGCAGCCAGTGAAGTAATGTAGTCACTGTTGTAGTACAGAAAATATGGCAACCAAATGCTCGTAGCAAGCTCGTGCAAACAGGACCGTGATAATAACCATTAGTCTCTTTTTTTTTGATCTACTGTGTAAAAGATAACTATTTAGCTAAAAATTTACTAGTGAATTATAGAGAGCTCAATGTTGAATTGCCTCTTGTACATTGTGTTCCATATGCTTATGAAACCCAATGATGGCACTGTGTTTATGCAAATTTATTTTTAAAGATTTTTTTCTTTCCTGTTCTATTTGTTGCTGTCTATGGGTTCTGGCTAGGTTCACGTCACTACAACCCAAAGATCGATTAGCAATAACCAAATTCATACAAATTGGAATTACTGACATTGATATTTTAAAAAAAAACTATTTGCCATAACCAAATATTGACCTTAACACTCGAGATACTTACTTCTGGTAATTTATATTGTTGAGAGTTTGTTACCTGACCCATTGAGTTGTAGATGGTTACGATGGAAGCCATTTGGCTTTTGTTCTGTACCAGTTCATGACCAGAGCCGTTCACCCAGTCACACCATCTTGCTTTACCTCACTGAATTTTTGCATGTTAGAACTGCATATTGTGGTTTCTTGTCAGTATTTCTGCCCTTGGTTCTTTAATGGCTTGGTTCAGCGCTTACTAAACCTCTTCCCCACTGTGACCCTGTTTTGAGGTTTAAAAGGGTTCATAATCCTTCAGTGAGAACTGAGAGAGTGAGGGCCTGTTATAGAGCAGGAGTACGGCTGTTCTAACTCTGCAGCTCCATGCTGGCCCATTACTGCCTTGATCTCTCAATCCCCATGAGTCACGCTTGCAACCCCATTTTGGAGTCCTGACTCCTGCCCCCATTTTGGGAAGCCCTGGTCTGGTTTGTATCTTATTCTGTCACCTTTATATTGTCTTTGTTTTCAGTCATGTCAGTGGGGACCTTATCTCGACCATGGGTTATTAAGTACATTCACAGCTGGTATAGACAGGTATTTTATCTGTGGGGGAATCATAGAGTTATGGGATAAGGCAGGGAAGTGGAATTGAAGGTTATTAGAGCAGCCATGGTCTCACTGAACAGTTGAGCAGATTTGATGGGCTGAATGGCCAACATTTTTGGGCTTATGCTTCATGGTCCATATATATGTACCTCTCTTTCTGAGCTCAGTGATGTTTGAGGTAGTGTTTGGGAATGGGAGACTTTCCATTTTCAGACACGCATTTTAAAGTTAAGTACTCCTTAGGTAGAGACCAATGCGATTTGTAGCAGTGTTCTGCGGCCTGTTCTGATGAAATTGTCAACTTGGGCCATTGTAGTGCAACCTATTCTTCTCCCTAGCATCTAAGTCTATTCTGATTTAAGGCGGCCTAAATTTGAAGCTGTTTCTGTTGGAAAGAACAGTGTTTAGGTTGTATCTGCACGGGTTTTAAGCTGGCTACATACCATGCCATTTTAATTTTTCAGTAAATGTAATTCAAAGGTAAATGGGATGGGGCAGATAACAACCAAGCTGCTGTAATCCTACAGGAAATAGACTATGAACCCCAAGCAAAGAACCGAGCTTAATCTGTTAGATAGGGGATTTAGTTAATGCCTTGCTAGTTGGATCCTGTCCAGGGGAAAAACTGGTTTCATATAGAACTGTCTGATAATACAACCACAGCTTCAAACTTACACCAAGAACAGACTTCATTTGTGTCCTTTCCCACTCCTCAGCATTCCTTCCCTGTCCCATTCATTTGTTACTAGGCTCCTCCCTCTGCACCTCCACCGACAGGCAAACATTCTTTGCATTTTTCTGCTACTGACCTAGTTTCTTCCTGTTGTTTTTTTTTTCTCTTTGCTTCTGACCTTCAATTTGTTACAGTTATTAGACAGAATTCCACACTTCTGGGTTTGTTGTTTCTGGTTTTGTGGATCAAGGAGCTGTTTATTTTACGTCCATTCTGATCATAGGACTTGGTAGACTTGTCATCTGTTGATTTGGTGTCCCTCAATCAGGAGGTATGGATCCATGAATACCTTGCTGTGGTGTTCCTAAATATCTAATTCTTGATTACACAGACTTTGGGCACCTGAGGGCAGAATGTCCCATGAGGTGATGGGACTTGGAGTGCAGGATTTGTTTCCTTTTTACTTATTTACTCTGCATTCTACCCCATCATCAAAGTGTTTGAACCTGAGGTGCGATGCATTTTGGTGGGCAAGTTGGTTCGTTCTTAATTAATTGGTAGCGAACTCCTCCCAGTTGTTACTGTCAATGCTGTCATACGTGAAGGACAGCGTCATACTTGCCCTCCCAAAAACATTGACCATTTGAGAAAACAGGACCAGGCAGGGAAGAGGTGTCTGATGGGTTGGCTGATATGTTTCCAGCCCATTGTAAGCACGGTCCCTTATTTGTGAAAATATGTCCTATGAATGTGCATACTTTGGAACAAGATCCCATATTAATTTTAAGGATCTGATACATGAATGTTTGCTTGTCCTCATGAAAGGGCTATTTAATGTTATATTGTGTTGTACAAATAGACTAACAAATGCACTCAAGAATGTTACCCATTTGTAATCTGGGGACTGCCTGTCATTGATCATTTTTTGACCAATGTTTGCCTCACTTTTTGGAGCTGCCTTCAGGAGTGTTTGACAGACCTTAGGTTGAACCTGGAAGATGCTGGAGGAATTTCTCTGTTGCTCTTGTGTGTCACTGGTACACACTCAAAGTCTTACTACAGATGTGTGGTGATTTACAGCTACTCTGTGTAGTCTTGTACTGACTTGCATAGGCTTTGTTGTCAAGCACTCATTTGGTTTAGTTTGTAGAAAGCTGAACAGGTGCTGCCAGTCCTGCACTGGATCTTCACATAAAAGGCCAGTCTTCTGAGGGAGATGGCTGCCAGGCTATGAGATGGGCTTAATAGGTTCTAGAATCTCCCCTTCTCCTTACATGGGAGGTGGAATATTGAACTAACAAGCTTTGGGTGGGTATGAGCTTTTTGTTTCAGTAAGATTCGAGAACTGGTTGACTGACTCACTCATCCACCTACTGTAGAGCATGCATTTTGATATGGAGGTGGTTGTTACACACTGCACTAGAGAGCTATAACTTTTTCATGCAGAGGGTGGTGTGTTCGTGGAGTGAGCTGCCAGAGGAAGTATTGGAGGCTGGTACAATTACAAAAACATCTGGAAGGGTATATGAATAAGAAGGATTTAGACTGATTTGGGCCATGTGCTGGCAAGTGGGACTACATTAATTTAGGATATCTGATCGGCAAGGACCAAAGGGTCTGTTTCTGTGCTGTACATCTCTGGCACTATGATTCGACCGATGTAAAGAAAGGAGTGTTACGGTACATAAGGAGTTAAAGAGCTTTACCCAGAAATTAAAAAGCACACAACTTCGGGACAGATTAAATGCAAACACCTCAGCCTGAGATGCTTCAGGCGGTATCTCAATGAGGAGAAAAAACAGGATTGACTTAATTGACAAAATAAAGCAATAAGATTGCAGTGACCATTACAATGTTATTGCTTTTTCTTATCAAGTTGGCTTATGACTGAATTTGGTATTGGGCTACAAAGACACAATCTTGACCATGGTGATCTGGCCTCATTGGGAAACCCTGCTCGATGGATTCAAAGTAGGATGGCATTTCGGAACTGGTGAGGAAGCAGTAGCCATTGTAGTGCTGTGCCACACTTGTAACAGCTGTAAACCCCCCACCCCCACAACCTCCCCACTCCAATAGGCACCTGCTCTCTCTAATCTCACTTGAGAGGTTATGACAATTTTCAAATCTCTTAAATGGCTTCACAGTGGAAAAAGGTTTGAGAAGCACTGACTGGTGTAAGATACAACTTACATGTAAATTGTATGAATGAATATAAAACAATCTCTCAAACTTCTTTCAATCCATAAGGGAAAATTCAGATATGTGCACTTGTGCTTACATTACAATATGAAATTCTGATTTGACATCCCACGATGACCCTTCCCTGCCTACTTTGTTTTACGAACTATGTGAATAAGGTAACAGTTAAGCTACACTTCCCTTGACAATGTTCCTGTGAATTGTTTTAGGGGATTTTACTATTTTGAAGGTTACTATACAAATGCAAGTTCAAATTACGTATTATTGACTGTATTAGCATGGGATCGGGTCCATGTGAGACATATAAGATTATTAAAGGATTAGATACTCTGGAAGCAGGAAACATGTTTCTGCTGATGGGTGAGTGCCGAACCAGAGGACACAGCTTAAAAATACGGGGTAGACCATTTAGGACAGAGATGAGGAGAAACTTCTTCACCCAGAGAATGGTGACTGTGTGGAATGCTCTGCCCCAGACAGCAGTGAAGGCCCAGTCTCTGGATTCATTTAAGAAAGAGTTGGATAGAGCTCTCCAGGATAGTAGAATCAAGGGTTATGGAGATAAGGCAAGAACAGGATACTGATTAAGGATGATCAGCCATGATCATCATGAATGGTGGTGCAGGCTCGAAGGGCAGAATGGCCAACTCCTGCACCTATTGTCTATTATCACTGGTACAGATCTATTAGCTGAAAACATTTGTTTGTTTCTATTCTTTACTTACAATGTAAAACTGAGATTCCAGTTTAGTCATTGCATCTAGATAGGGAGCAGTGACAAATGTAGTTGGTTTCTGGGCAAACAGGCCTTTTGGTCTTAAACGATCATCCCGTGCTGCAGTGATGGTTATCTCATTGGGTTTTCTACACCACCTCCTGCTGCGTGCAAAGACCCACGCCTGGAAGTGGTAGTTACAATGCTAATTTAATATAAACTACTAGCCATGATGCACGAGCACACTGTTAGTGGTTTAACTTTACTTGAGATGTGAAGGGAAATCGAGAGTACTTGAGAGAGATCTGAAATGAAAGGTTGGGCTTGTATTTGTGGAGTTGGCTCATCAGAATCCTAGCAGCACAGGCAGTCTTTTCAACCATTGATTCTTCAGAAAACTGTTTTCTAATTAGTGCTATTTTCTCGCTGTTTCCCTATAGCCTGTAATTTCTTTCTTTCCCTGAATATAATTAAACATCATGTCTAACAACTGGCCTGCAAGGGTTCTTGTGGCTCAGCGTTAGTGTCCCTACCTCCTGAGCCAGAAAACCCAGATTCAAGCCCGACCTGCTCCATGGGTGTGTAATTAGATCTCTGAGCAGGTCCATTTGCAAATTGTAAAAGAACAATTAGCTGTAATTCCACAATTGGATAGGATCTGCAAAACAATCCAAAGTGTGTTTAGAACGGTACTAAGGTTAGTTGGGCTTGGGTACTCGTGTGGTGGTAGTGTCCCTACCCTTGTTCAGAAAAATCCAGGTTCAAGTCCCACCTGCTCTAGAGGTGTGTAATAACATTTCTGATCAGGTTGATTTCGAAAATAGGTGAATTAAAAAAGTAATTGGGATTTGGATATGGCTCATTTATGCTTGTTAGCTGTACACATTCGTGTTTGGAACCTTTGCCCTATAAGAAAAAGAAACACTTCTGGGCATGTCACATTTTTCAGAAATAAACAAAAGCTGAGGGACAGTAGTTCCCTGGTGCATTCTCCAAAGCAATGACTCTCTCAAGTCGACTTGCCAAACATACAGCATCCTTTTCTCACTGAGTGTACACTGTTGCTTTCTTTGAAACTTTGTATTCTTGCACCTGTCTTGATGAGAGAAATTTCAACACATTCTCTTTTCAACTTTATTCTGTAAGACTAGACAACAAGCAATCGCATCTAATTTCAGTCTCAAAATTATTGCATCTGCTTCCATCACGTTTTTTGAATAGTGCATTTCTAAATCTTCAAAATGCCTTTTTCTTTAAAACAAAAGTCTCTTATCATGACACAGTTTTATTCTGTATCCTCTGGTTATCAACTGCCTGCCATTGGAATCAATTTTCCAAAGTTTGTATGCATAAAAGTCTTTACAATATCAAACTTTACCATTAAATACCCACTAAAATGTCAGCTTGAAGGAGAGCACCCCAAACTTGTCAAATAAACGATCAATCTTAATTGAACTGAGCAAAACTACAGGGAAAGGAGAAACAGAAACCAAAGTCAAAACTCTTAGTTTCTCTGTTCCCAGCTTTCTGTCTGAAAGACGTGCATTGTATTATCACATTTGCATTTCTCTCTGAAATTGTTTGAGACATCTCTGGAAAGTAATCAGTGATTTTGTGCAAACTTGATTCTTTTCAGACTGCGTGAGATAGCCTGAGCTAAGGATGTGTACTAGAGTGAGGAAGTGATCTGTAATGGAGTTAGTGTTGAGCAAGGACATGGCAGAGGAGTGCTGAAAACTGTCAACCTTTTAGGATTCTTCAGGATTGAGTCGTCCATTCATTCATTCATTCATTCATGAATGCCCGATTAGGGAAGTACATCTACCATCATCCAGAAGCAGAAGTCACAGTCTCAGGACATAGGGTGGGTCATCTAGGACTGAGATGAGGACAAATTTCTTCACCCAGAGATTGGTGAGCCTGTGGAATTCTCTGTTGCAGTATGTGATTGAGGCCAAAGCACTGAATGCTTTCAAGAAGAGTCCGATATAATTCATCAGGCTAAAGGGTCAAAAGGTACAGGGAGCATTGGGAAGAGGGTACTGAGTTTGGATGATCGACCTGTTAAAGTACAGATTTGAGATGGCCCAGAGAATGCCTAGTGGGCTCGACCTGTAAGCCACTCGGTTCGTCCCAGAGATTGTACTCTTTAGTAGTCTGGAATAAAAAACCTCTTACAGACAGTTTAGTTTAATTTTAGTCATCCCCTTTATTTACCAATAGCATAACTGTTAGAACATAACACTGGTGCCTATAAGCTAAACTAACTGGGTTTTAATAACCCAGGAGAGTAGGATATCAGCTCTTCCAGAGCCCTAGCAGGCTACTCTGCTGTACTGTTACAAACTGACTTCCTTTATACACCAGGTTTACAAAAGCACTGCATGTTCTTAACTAGACAGATAACAGTGAAGGACAGTAATTCGGGAGAGACGTTAGTTGATACCGAGTTTTATTTCGAGGTCAGAATCAAACACTGTTATTAATTTCACAAGGGATCAGCCATGGATTTATCACTCTGTGTCCTGTTTACACAGATTCACTGATGTTAAGACAAATGTTAAATTGCCTTACTCTCCCTGTCTGTCTATTTTCTAGTAATTCAGCATTACATTTTAGTCTAAATGTTTAAGGGCAAGTTTTAAGTCTATAGCCTTTCTCATTCCCTCCTTTTGTCATTTCATGCCGAACCTTGATCCTGTTGAATGGTGGGGTAGGCTCAAAGGGCTGAACGGCCTACTCTTTTCATTTTCTAGGTTTCAATGTTTTTGTCATCTTTTATGGGTGAGGTCTATGTGTGACGCCAGAGCAACACCAATGTGATTGGTCCTTAACTGTTCAGACTAATAAATGCTGGTCAAGCCAGTGATGCTCATATTCCAAGACAAAAAATGACTCTCGCTATTGGCCTTAAAACAATAAACAAGAAGACCCAAAAGGCAAATTTCTTGGCCTTCAAAGACTGTGTGTTTCTCAAAAAAGAACTTGAACTCCTTTTTTTTTCAATTATTCAATATAAATGTACTGATAATTGGTTTGGGGAGTAAATGTTTATTGGCTGTCATGAATCCATTTCCGATTGCCTGGGGAATTTGGAACCCTGTCAGGGTTGATGTATCGGATGAGTGAGGCTAGAGTAGGAATAGACAGTTTGGAAACCTGGTCATATGATAATTCCATGAGTCAGCTCAACCAGAGATTCTGTCTTGGATGGTTCTCTCCCTGTAGCTAATGTTGTCATTCACTGTTTGGGGTGCAGAAATGAGAAATTTCCAATTATACGTGGGAGGGACCATTTTTGGTGACAATGATCATTAAAAATGCTTTTTGAGGATTTTGAACCAACTGAGACTTGGTGTTTAGAATAAATCTTATAGCTACAGATATGGCATAATTGTTACAAATGAGCCTTTCAATCCAACTAGCCCAGATTGGAACGTATGATCCCTTTTTAATATTCCTTCGTCCTGACTTTGCTCTGCCTATCCTTTTGAGATTGTCCAAGGCAGTGATTGAATCATTCACAAATATCCTTTGGCGAAGGAAAGCTCCAATCCACAGATGGGTGAGGTGGAAGGACTGCACTAAATATCATCAAGGTCACATTTGATTGAGTGTTGCATCTAGGGGCCCTATCAAAACTAGAGTCAAAGGGAATGAGGATACTGGCTGAGGTTGTACCTGGCACAAAGGAAGTTGGTTGCTGAAGGTCAATACACTCAGCTCCAGGAGATCTCTGCAGGAGTTCCTTAAGATTGTGTTCAAGGTCCAGCTCTCTTTGGGTGTTATCATTAATGAAGTTCCTCCTGCCATAAAGTCAGAAGTGGAGATATTTGCTGACGACTGCACAGTGGTCAGCACCATTTGTAACTTGTTGGACACTGAAACAGTCCAAGTCCAAGTGAAGCAAGATCTAAATGATGTCCCGGTTTGGGCTGACAAGTGGAAAGTACCATCCAAGTAACAGGACATGATCATCTTCAACAAAAGAGAAACTAACTATATTACCTTTTTGATATTCAATGGCAATACCATCACTGAATTACCCACTGTTAATATCCTGGGGGTTACTCTTCACCAAAACCTCAACTGAACTAGCCATATAAGTAGCAGCTACAAGAACAGTTCAGAGGCTAAGAATCCTGCAGTGAGTAACGCACCTCCTGACACTCCAACCTGTTCACTATCTATAAAGGCACAAGTCAGGAATGTGATGGAATACTCCTCATTTGTGCACAGCTCCAACAATACTCAAGAAGCTTAGCACCATCCAAGACAAAGCAGTCCACTTGATAGACTGTAAATGTGGTGTCATTCAGTTCTTCCACCACCAACATTCAGCAGCAGCAATATGTACTATTTCCAAGATGCACTGCAGAAATTCAGTAAAGCTCCTTAGACAGCACCTTCCAAACCTGTGACCACTTCCATCTGGAAGGCCAAGGGCAGCAGATATATGGGAACATCACTTACCTACCAAGCCAATCACATCCTGACTTGGAAATATATTGTTATTCCTTTATGTTACTGGCTCAAAATCCTGGAATTCCTTCCCTAATGGCATAGTGGGTCTACCTACACGAACAGACTGCAGAAGATCAAGAAGGCAGCTCACCATTAATTCCACAAGGGCAACTAGAGAATAACTACTGGCATAGATAGTGAACGTCACATCCTTTGGATGAATAAAGACAAATTTAAATGTTGAATGTCAACATGGTTTCTGCCTTATCCCTCAAAAATTGACTTTTTGAAGAATCACACATCCTCACAAATGGGCTTTTCTTCCTGCCACTGTCCTGTTGTGAAATCTCTTCTTACTCTTTTCTATGCAACTGCTCTATTCCCGACCCCTATACCACTGGAAACTCTAATTGTCTCTCTCCTCTGTCATGTTATTCCATTTTTTTAAACATGGGTCTATCATTATCTCTCATCAATCTGTGTTGATCACCCAGGGCAGGACAGTTCCACCATGTGTGATTCTCCTGATTTGTGTAATCAATGTCCAGTTATTTTATACTTTATCGATCTGGGAGAGATGGATCTGAGCGGCAGAGATTACTTCTGTTTTTCTGTGAACTTATTGCTCTGATTTTCTGTTCTTGTTCCAGTTCTGGCATAAAGCATGTTTCCAGTGTGAAGTCTGCAAAATGACTTTAAACATGAAGAACTACAAAGGTTATGATAAGAAACCTTACTGCAATGCGTGAGTATTTTATATTTCTGCATTCCTCTCGCAAATGCTGGATCCACCAGTGATTAACTTTGCATTGAATGGTGTTCTGGTGCAGTTCTTGCTGAAGTTAAGGCTAACTTTTTTTCTAAGGAATTTATGTGGATGCTTTGGGAGTGGACAGATCTGTAGAAGCTGTGATACCTGGGTGTTCTCAGTTTGGCTTGGTGGCATGCACTCACTTTTTTGCATCCAAAGGGTATGGATCAGTGATAGTGCCCACTCTGATCAATAGGATGTCTGCTGTGGCTTGGGGGGTTGGTATTCCCATGTCAAGTCAGGGTTCAAGCTCAATGAAGAGACCACAAAACCCAGACTAATGGTAACCTAGTGCAGTACAGAGGTAACAGCACTGTACTATTACAGGAGGCTAACAGCACTGTACTATTACAGGAGGCCATTTGATTTATCTGTGTAGTCCAAGAGATTTGTAAATTAATCAAAACTTTCAGCACTTTTTTTTTGCATATATAATCACTTAAGGTACACTGAGGGAATACAACAAAGATTGCAGGCTGATCCTTGGGATGGCTGTACAGTTCAATGAAGAGATTGAGGAAACTGAGCTGAGTCTAGGAGAATGAGAGATGAACTCGTTGAAACGTACAGATTCCTACATGACACAACAAGGGTAAATGCAAGAAGGATATTTCCCCTGACTGGGTGATTCTAGAATTGGGTGGGGCCATAGTCAGACTCCCAAGAGAAAGGGCAGTTTGGACTGAAATGAGGAGGAGTTTCCTCACTAGAGCAAAAGACTTCAAAAATTCACCACCCTGAGAAGGTTCTTGAGGTCAGCCATTGTGAACAGTGAATTCCAGCCCACTCAGTGGTGGGGGTGGGGGGAAAATCCTCATCTCCTTTGTAACTAAATTATTTTAAATCTATTCCCAGTCTGTTAAGGTCTTCTCTGCTAATGGAAATAAGTCCTTGCTATCTGCACTCTATCATTTTATAATCTTTAAACAGTCCCATGATGTTTTTAATTAAATTACTAATATAGAATCTTCCTGAGGATCTAAGTCCTTGGGGTTTCTGATGACCAGAAACTCACCTGAACTAGTCAAATAAATACTGTGTGGCTGCAAGAGCAGGTGAGGGATTAGGAAGCTTACAGCAATTAGCTCACTTTATGATTTCCCTAAACCATGTCCGTCATCTCCAAGGCACACATTAGGATTGTGCAGGAGTACTTGTCTGGATAAGTGGAGGGGGTGTAGCTCCGACACTATTTGTTTGTCACTGCCCAGGACAAAGGAGTCTACTCATTCGGCATCACATGCACAACCATTTACCCATTCCGCCAATGACACAACAGCAGCAGTTTGTACCATCTATGAAATGGTCCAAATCCTGGAACTCCCTTTCTAACAACATGGTGATTGTATATACTCCAAATGAACTGCAGCAGTTCATGAACACAGCTCATCACCATGTTCTCAAGGGCAGTTAAGGATGGGCAATAAATGCTGGCCCATATCTCCTGAATAAAAATACTTTACCTTGTTTAAGGCAATGTATTAAAATTTTAAGTGTAAATAAAGAAATCCTTTCCAATGAATGGTGACCACAGGTGATGGACTTATTGTGATTGCCTTTATAGCCAGAAGTGGGATTAAGAATTGTGTGTTCTGAAATGCATTGTGCAATAAAGGGCCATGGAAGCAGATCTAATATCAACTTTTAAAAGCAAATTGGTTTATACACTTGAAGGAAGAAGTTGCGAGGCTGGGGGAAGAGCAGTGTCATATAATTAAAAGGAAGGTTCTTCTCAAAACTTGCCAGTGACAGGATAGGTTAAATAGCTTCCCCTGCTCTGTACAATTCTATGGAAATACATTATCTAAACAGTAACTTTGGTAGTAACAAGCTTTCAACATCTAGGGTCATTGGCCCTTTTGTCGTTACCATAGAGTCCTCCAGATTTAAGGATTAATCTCCAGGACACCACAGAGCAGCAAAGGAACAGAAATCTGCTTTCAATGTTGAGAAATTTTGGAGAAGGATTTAAAAGGACTGTTGAACTAAACAAGGCATTTGGAAGTGAGGTCAGGTGACAAAGTCCAGGAAGGTGCTCAAAGTCTACTAAAGTTCATCAAAGGTCAAGTCTTTCCAGCCACAAAGCTACTGCTTTTCAAATTTCTGGAGCCAGAGATAAGCAACAAAGTCATGGTCTTTGATATGGTTGGCTGATTAATCCTGTTCCCTAGCTGTTTATCCTCCATGGCCTTTTAGAAATTGTCTTTAAATTGTTTATTCCATTCTCCTCAAATCATTGAATTTGCTTTGTCCATCTGGTCAGGTAGTGGATTCCAGGTCATTCACAGTGTAAACAGAAAAAAAAAATGCAGAATGCAAAGTTAACAGAAGGGACCAGATCCATTGGAAACAGAATGCGTCTTTTGTCAACGGTGAAACACTAAACCGGAAGAGGAAAGAAAATTACTGCGAGAAAGGAGGAAAATAAATTCCTTCACAGAGACACACACAAGAACTGCTGAGTGGGAAGTGAAGTAAAAGAGTTTGAAACCAAGCAATCTAAACACAAGGTTTTCTTTCAGAAAGGAGGATAAACAACTTCATCCTCTCGAAGAATCCAATACTGGAGAAGAGCCACCTCACGTGTTTGCCTTTTTGTATACACTGACCCAGCAAACAAATAGCAGGCGCTTTCTTTCAGGGGCTCGGTTGGCATTTAGCACAGCGTTCAATTAAAGGGTACTCTCCTTATCCAGCTCTACCTCCCACAAAATGAGCATGTAGTTAGCAGAAAGTGATGGTGGATTTCTCTCTTTAGAGAGCTGCTTTTACATCAACTTAATTAGGAGTGAGATTTTGTAAACATTCCTCTCCGGAAGGTTTATTGTGAGAAAAGGACGAGCTCAGGAAGGATGTGAAAGCATGGGAGAGAGTGCCGAAAAGATTGGTGGTGGCAGGAATGGAGAATTTTACTTCAAATTGGATAAGCTGAATTGCTTCCCTTAGAATGCAGGAGGCTGAGGAGAGCTTTATTGTTATTAATTTGTGGAATATGTTAGGGTTAGGGTTGCTGATGCGCCAGCAATTATTTCCCAGTTTCAATTGCCCTTGAAGATGATGGTAAGTTCCCTTTTTCAACTGTTGCAATCCATTTGCTTTTAAGGAGAGAATTCCAGGATTTTGATGCAATGACACAGAAGGGATGGTGATATATTTCCAAGTCTAGGTTTGTTCAATACATTGCATCAGTTGTATGACACTATGATCTTTTACTACACATTTTGTGTCCTGTGATCCTGCCCCACTAGCTATCTGATGAAGGAGCAGTGCTCCGAAAGCTTGTACTTCCAAATAAACGTTTTGGACTATGACCTGGTATTGTGTGATTTTTAACTTTGTCCATCCCAGTCCAACACTGGCACCTCCCCATCATGGTTTTGAGGGGAATTTGCAGGTGATAGTGTTCCCATGTATCTGCTACTCTTTGCCCTTTCTATATGTAACTGGTTGTAGATTTGAAAAGTACTGTCTTAAAGGCCCATGGTGAATTTCTGCACCACATTTTTGGTACATGCTGCTACTACAAGGCAATGATGGAGGGAGTGGATATTTGTGGATGTGGCGCCAGTCAAGCGGGCTGCTTTGTCATGGACAGTGTCAAACGTCTGGAGTCTTGTTGGAGCTGCACTTATCCAGGCCAGTGGGAAGTATTGCATCACACTCCTGACATGTGCGTTTTAAATGGGGGACAGGCTTTGGGGAGTCAGGAGGTAAGTTACTCGCTGTAGGATTCCTAGCCTCTGCCCTGTTCACTGTTTATGTGGCGAGTCACTCCAATCCAGTCTATAACCTTTCCAAGATGTTGATTGTGGGGGAATTCAGTAATGGTGGTGCCACTAAATGTCATGGAGTGATGATCAGATTCTCTTTCATTGGAGATGGTCATTGTCTGGCAATTGTATAGTGCAAATATTACTTGTCACCCCAATCATGGATATTGTCCACGTCTTTGGACATGAACTGCTTCAGTATCTGAGGAGTTATGAGTGATGCTGAACGTTGTGCAGTGATCAGCAAACAGCTCCACTTTTAACCTTTTTATGGCTGAGGGCAGATCAATGATGAAGTAGCTGAAGATAATTGGGTCTAGGACATTGCCCTGATGAGCTCCTGCAATGATGTCCTGGAGCTGAGAAGACTGACCTCCAACAACCACCACGATCTTATGTGCCAGGTGTGACTCCCTGGCACCCCCTCCTGATTCTATGAATGTCTCTACCTCCAGTGTTCAAGTGCTTCTTGATGCCACTTGCAGTCAAATATAGGGTATGTCTTTGATGTCAAGGGCAGTCACTCTCATGCCTGCTGCTTCTGCTGTTAAGCTCTTTTGTGCATCTTTAACTGAAAGCTGTAATGTGGTCAGGAGCTTCATGACCCTCACAGAACGTAAACTGAAGGATCACTATCCAATCTTTCTCGAATTCTTGTGAAGTTTCTATCCTTCGGCTGTGTTAAACTAAAGTCTGCCCTGCAGAATGTTAGAGCTACATAACAAGTGGATCAAGGTTGGTATACTAAAAGGATACAACTGGTGGGCAGCCTTCAAATCACCATCCTGTGATTTATAAGCCTCCGTCTCGCAGCCCCAACTGAGATGTGTCTGATAAGTTTCACTATTTATTTTGATGCCCCCTGTGACTGGCATGCAGTCTTGAATCAATGCGGAACGGTGGGCGCCACGGTAGCACAGTGGTTAGCACTGTTGCGCCATGCTAAATTGCCCGTAGTGTTAGGTAAGGGGTAAATGTAGGGGTATGGGTGGGTTGCGCTTCGGCGGGTCGGTGTGAACTTGTTGGGCCGAAGGGCCTGTTTCCACACTGTAATGTAATCTAATCTAATCTAATGCCAGTCGCTCAGGTGGTCAAGGTGGGATTGTGAACAGTTGGACAAATTTCTAATGAACTGCTTTTTCAAAAAAAAACTTTCTGCTTGGATCAAATAGCGATGATGATCTTGCCTTCCTAAAATGCAAATATGTTCTTGAAGAACTTAATTTTGATAAGTTAGCTACCTTTAACTAACTTTATCATGGCTTAGACTCTATTTATTTTTGGCTCTGTTGTCAGGAATACTTGAGCAAATATCACTAGGGCATTAAAAATGTACATTCTTTTCCTCTTTAGGTCCTTCAATGTTGTTACAACTGGAGGGGACAAGGCTGAGTGTTTTGGCACCGTCATGTACTTGCAGCACTTGACTATTTGGCCCACAGAGTCCATGCTGGCTCTCTATAGAACCATCCAGTGATTTCCATTACCCCCTCTTGTAGCCCTGTAAGTTTTTAATATTCCTTTTTCAGTGAGCAACTAAAATCATTCATGGTCCCTGATTCCATCACCTTCCCCGAGGTGTTTCTGACCAGTCTCTTCCACACACTCTCATGTGGGCTCTCTCGCACTCCCGTGTTCTCTCTCCCACCCTCTCTCTCACACCTCCCAGCAGCTCTTGACAAACCATAAATCCTGTGTCGTACATTAAACACAGGAAATGCTGGAAACATTCAACAGCAGCATCTTGGGAGAGAAAGAGTTAAATTTCTAATGGAAGGTCCATGACCTGTAACGTTTAACTTCATTTCTCATCAGAGATGCTGCTACTTCCGTTGAATAATTAGTGTTTTCTGTTCTCAGTTCAAATACCCAGCATCCATAGTATTTTGTTGTCTCTTGTTACAACCCAATGAGGAAGCGTGTACCAATTAATTGTACCTCAAAGTTCTGCAAGCTGTTACAAAGTGTAAACACTCCTAATGTGACTGTCCGTTTGCCTGCCTGACTGATGTTCAGGACAAGAGCAATTCACAACAGGTTTTGTCATTAACAGAAAATACATTTATTGTCATATCTAATCTACTACTGTGCAATTTAAGCAATACCTGGTTTAAAAACTCCAACACACGCTCACACATGATTAAGATAGACAAAAAGTATACAGTTTGATACATACTGTGGTTGGAAAAATAATATGGAAAGGGTGAACAAAATTCTGGAGATAGAGATCTGCATTTTTACTCTCTCAAGTTAGTTAACTTGTTTCTCTTGTTATTTTTGAAAAAGAAATTAGCACTGATGACACTCTGTAGGGTGATGGTCATTATCGAGCCGTAGAGTCTAACAGCGTGGAAACAGACCCTTTGGTCCAACTTATCCATTCTGACCAGGTTTCCCAAATGAAACTGGACCCATTTTGCTTGCGTTTGGCCCATATCCATCTAATCCCTTTACCAACCATGTACCTGTCCAAATGTGTCTCAAATGTTTTAACTGTACCTGCCTCTATCATTTCTTCAATTTAATGTTGAAGTGGTTGGACCTAATCTTGTTGGAATTTTGTCATTTAGGATTTCTTGGTTATGCTCTCTCACCTACACTTTTTTCGTTTCTTTTCTCACCCCACACCACTGTCCCCAACTGCTTGAACAAATACTCATTGTAAGCACTGTTTACACTGCTATTGGGTGACTTACTGTTTAAAAAGTGCAGCAATCCTTTTCACAGTCACTGTTCTTTCCTTTAAAAAAGGTAATTTTCTCTATTTCAGATCACAATTGAGAATCCAAATAGAGTTTCTGTAACTGTAAAGACTATGAGGAAACATCGATTCTGTCTGCTTTGAGATTCACAACATTTTTGCCTTCTCTGCCTCCCCCCATCCACCCCCTTTTTCCTTACGATACAATTAGATTAGGAGAAGCTAAACTAATTAACTTTTTCTGAACCATTGCCCTTGAACTTGGTATATACTTTAATTAAGAATAACCAATAAATACTGACCTTGCCAGCATATACCCACATCTCAAAAGAAAAATAAACTGGGTACGTAGTGCCAGGATGCTGCTATGTGCTTGGGCCAGCAATGGAAACTAACTTTTTTTTTACCTTTTAAGTTCAAAACAGAGGAATTCTTCTGTTCATCTGTCCTGGACTCTCTAGATCCAGGACATTTTCCAAGCCTCGCTTTCTTAGGCAGTGCTTTGTGTGTGAAGGACTGAGCATCAAACTGTACTACCTATTGCCAGCACAGTTGTGCCAACAAAAGCAACCTGAACAGAGTTACACTGAGTAGCTTTGTCTGAATGCAAAGCAAACCCAAATTTCAGAAATGAGCAAAGCATTTTGTAATCCTGACTTTCCCTGGAAGGGTGAGCGTTATGAAGTGGAGTTGAATGAGGGCGTTCAGGCTGTAGAAGTGAGGAAATCGGTTACATCTCTGTATAGCACCGCAATCAGATTTTTGTGGAGAATAATTGTCGTTTGTGTACCATTTGCACATTTTAAAAGAACATTTTAATTGTTGGTTTCTTCTCAGCTTGTGGAATGAGCTCGTTGTGATGGTGATAATGTCCATTTTCATTATGAGCAGCACACTGACATTTTTTAAAAAAAGAATGTTCTTTCTCCTGGGTAGGAGCCATCTTAACTGCTACATGCTATTTGGCCACTTCATCAGACTCTATGAAATATATTGAGCAAAAGCTTTTCTGGCTCTAGTTCCTTGCAACTTTTAAATTGCCTTGGCTTCTGATACCGTTGACTTGAACAGCTGTTATGTTTATAAAATCTGAAAGGAACGGGGGAGCGAATTAAAGAAACTTGCTGCAACTTTTTCATACACCGGGTGATGCGTGGTTGGAAGGAGCTGCCAGAGGATGTGGTGGAGGCTGGTACAATTACAATGTTTAAAAGGCATCTGGGTGGGCACATGGATAGGAAGGGCTTAGAGGGATATGGGCCAAGTGCTGGCAAATGAGACTAGATTAGGTTAGGATGTATGGTCGACATGGATGAGTTGGACTAAGGGTCTGTTTTCGTACTGCACATCTCTATAAATACTGCCTTTCAGGATGTAAAGCTATTACGTGGGATTGCAATCACTTTTGCAAGAGATCAGAATTATTGTCATAACAACTATCCTGAGATTGGGTGAAGAGCCTTTGTACTCACCCGTAGACCTACATATATAGAGAGACCATTCCAAAGCTTCTAAATTAGAAAACCGAACAAAAACTGCAACTAAAAGATTATAAATCCAGGTGGGATCGTGTTACCTTTCCTTCAGCTGCCAAGGTTTGGGGTATACATGCCCCAAGCCGCTGCCGACTGACAATCCAAATTCTGCGTGTACACCACATACTGTCCTACACTGAAAGCAATACATTTTTCCTGGACTTGCTCTTCTTATCCAGCTCATTGCAAAATTATTCATCTTGCATCCAGTGGCTGCAGCTGCTGGAACATTCTGACTTTGCGAGGAGAATCTCTAGTTCTCTATCGTCGGATATGGGAAGGGTGGGAGTGTGCCGATTTGGAGAGGAGAAGGCAAGTGGAGATTGCAGCAGTTTGGATGTGATATTGTAACGAGTTAATCATTGATCATTTGCCGATCTTCAAAGATAAGACGAGGAATGCCCAATTGTGGAGCAGTCAGCCAGTAATAGTGAAATTATACGTCACACATTGTCACCTCCCTGATTTCACATTCCCTGAAGATGATTTATCAGTTAGCCAAAGATCAGACATGGAGTACATCTGACAAAAACATAACTGAATTCTGTAATGCTTTTGATGGCAAGGCTGTTGTGGCGGAGGGATAGTGTCTGTCCCACTGAGTCAAAGACCCGAGTTCAAGTTTCAACTGCTTCTAGGGGTGTGTAATACTTGCTAAACAATCTATTCAGAAATGTTGTCTAGCATTTTTTTTGTTGTAAACCATCCAGAGGTGCTTTACAGTGGTGTAATCGGACGAAAAAGACACCACACTGAAGAAGGAGAAGTAGAACAAGTGTTCAAAACCTTAGTTAAAGTTTTAAGGAGCTTCTAATAAAGCAGAACGAGAGGTTAATAGTTGAAGCAAGCCCCAGTGTGCTGCCCAATCTAAGCTGAGTCAACTGATCACAACTCCGCTGCTGGTGGATGTAATTAGACTTGGTTCATTGTAATACAACCAGGAAAGGCAGGTTCCCATTTGGTATTGTTACTTGGGATCTCCTGTTGGAAAGGTGAATGAAGATGACATCAAGCTTGGCCACCTGCAGCATATCATATTTATCATGCCCCTGTATGGGAAATCAAGTCCCACTATTCCACAAATGTTAAAAATTTAATCATGTGCAAAACTCCCCAGTTTACTTGTTGGGATTATAGCAGCAGCCAAACAATCTCACAAGGCGAAATGAAAATAAAATTGACCCATATGTAAACACTTGTGCCTTTTAAATTGTTTGTTTTACTTATGAAATGAAAGTGGGTTGGTGTCTTGAGTGTTACTAATTAGCATTTTTACCTAGGTACTTGGCCCATGTGATTCATGTTGCTATGAAGACTGATTTTGAAAGAGGAAGGGTCTAAGATATCCCTGACAGTTTTTGGGTGTGGGAAGCCTGTCAGGATCTTTGGGAGGAAAGCAGCTATATGAAGAGTGATCAATGATTCATCATGTAGGAACATGGATTGAAATCATGAAGAGTCAGTAGTGCATTTGTTATAGTAAAATGAAAATTCTTATCATGCCATCCTTTTCAGCTGTTAACTGGAAGCTCACATATCTTTTGAACAATTATTGGGTCTCTATAGATTGTAATATGTCAAAATACCAAGATTTTGAGAATTTAGTTTTATGTTGCTGTTTGAGGGATCCATATACCAGTTGGTCCAGGTATCCAGGTGTGTCACATCTGGCAGCAATCCTGAGGTCAAGCTGTTACATTGACCAATAGGCACAAGGCACAAACAGAAGCTGCCAACTTGAGGCCCCTACAAAGGTAATAGGAACATGGATCTAAACTTAGGGTGTTATTCCCAAGGCTTCATGATGTCCGGGTATTTGACCACCGAAGATCAAAAGAAATTGAGGCACAGTTGTCCGATACGCTAGTTGTGAAGCGACGTGTTTTGCTCTTATTGAGTGAGTTGCCGTTTCCTGTTCCAGTCCTATTCTTTACCATTGAGTTCAAACTCTAGCCTGAACTCGCTGAGCAGTTACTGAAGGAGGACCATGTTGTATGAGGTGCTGTCTTAAGAATGCAATGTTAAGCCAGGACCCCATCTGTTCACTCGAGTAGATATAAAATCCCCAAGGTGCCACTATGAAGAGGAATAGGGTTTTTTTTACCAATAACCTGGATAATATTTTTCACTACAAACATTCCTAAAACCGGTATCAGTTCTTTGTGAGCAATTACTGTGCCACAATCTTCTACATTACATCAGTGACTACTCTTCAGAGTACTTTGGCTGGGATCTCCCATGATCATAAATGATAGTGTGTATATAACTGCAACTTGCCTTCAGAGGCATAAACACAATGGCACTGAATATGGACCCAATGAACAATTCAAAATCATTGGAAATTTGTGTCGGGCTTGTTGGAGTCTATGGCTAATGCCTTTTCCTGAGGTAAAAATCAAACAACACCAGGTTATAGTTCAACATGTTTATTTTGAAGCACTAGCTTTCAGAGCGCTGCTCCTTCATCAGCACTCCGAAAGCTAGTGCTTCCAAATAAACTTGTTGCACTATAACCTGGTGTTGTGATTTTTAACTTTTGTACACCCCAGTCCAACACCGGCTCCTCCAAATCACTTTGTTGAAGTGAAGATTCTTCTTTCCACCCTGAGTGTCCCATCAATGTTCATCCTGTAAAAGTTGTGACTGGTAAATTTAATAACTGCTTTTTTGTCTGTCAGTTTTCTGTGAATAGGGTTGACTATTAGTGTGACTGGCTATTGAGTTCAAAATCCCAACAGATGTGAGTCCAAGGCAGAAGAATGTTTTTGTTTTTGGCTGGGACTCTGCATTCTCAGTCGCAGCTCCTGCACCATATGGCTAGAAAAGTGTGGGAAAATAAAAAAAAAGTCCATCGCTGCAAAGAAATTGGCCTTCCTGTGATGTGGAATAGGCCCAGCTTTAGAACAATAAAGGCATCTCGAAGAATTTTGCCTTCGGCGTCTGCTTGCTATTTATAGCTGATCTGGGAGAAGCCCAAAGCAGTGTTATTAATTTGCCAAAGTTCCCAGGGGGAATCAATGTTGTAATGGAGACCCTTGGCCCCTGTGTTTTACAGTGCCCTGTTTGTTTTAGCAGGCAACCGTCTTCCTGCAGCCCTCCACCACCCTCCCACCCCTTCCACTATTACAAGCCTGTGATTCTTGTTCATGTTGGAATGATGAAAGTTTTGTCCATTTTTAAAAAAAAAATTTCTTCCTGTTGCAGACGACAGAACTTTACATTCAGAGAATCTTTGCAGCACAGAAACAGGCCATTCAGCATTTTGAGTTTGTCCCAAGTTGCACTGAATCCATGGTCTGATCGTGCCCCCTTACCCTTCAATAATTCCTCTTCAGCAATCTCTTACCTTTATCAGAAACAAAAAAGGATATGGGTCCTGTAACTATATTTTGGCAAGAGAATTGCAACCGGAAACTACTCTGCTGTGTAACAGAATTATCTTTAATCTCCCTCTTTGGATACACTTTTACTACAATCATAACTCGTACTAGTACACTGGAAAGAGGCTGTTCAACCTATCGAGCCTGTACTAGCCTTTTCTCCTTCAAATATCATCCAAATTGCTTTTGAAAGCTACTGTTGAATCTGCTCTCTTTCTACCCCCCCCCCCCCCCCCACAGTTTCAAGCAGTCCATTCCAGATCCTAACTACTTGCTGTAACGAAAAGTTCCCTCCCATTTGGTCCTTTTGTTAGTCATCTTTAAAGCTGTCGTCTCTGGTTATTAACCTTTCTGCCAGTGGACTTGATTTCTCCCTATTTATGCTATTCAGACACATTGTTAATGAAACGTGAATGTATTGCGATTAGTTTGAGAAAATATTCTCCCTTTTCTCTGTCTATGCTGTGTCCCATGTAGAGTCTCTGATGGAAGACAACAGCAGTTGGATGGTTCTGTGCTGTTGGAACTCTAGTAGCTGCTCTAGGAATCAGTAGAAGTAAAATCTACATCTATTACCCATGTTTACCCATGTATATTAGCAAATGATGCAATAGTGAGATTTGGCTATCGATCATTGAGACCAGACATGTGGGGTTAGACAGCTCTGAGCATTATCTGCCTATTTAAGGAAATAATTTGACTCTGCTGTCAATGTGAACAGAGCAACTCATCAGTTACTGGGTGGAGTAAGCATGGTTGGGTTACAGCAATTGAACTGGAGTGGTTTGAAATGTAGAGGTATTGCCATGTCTAATAGAAGCAACTTATTACTGAGTGGGAAATGGCAGAGTTGGACAGAAATAGATTTGTACCTTTCGTGTGTTTATTTAGAAAGAAAAACAGTGTGTTGTTTTGCAACTAATCCTTAAATGCTACCGTTTCCTTTCAATTCTCTAAAGAACTAAGCACATGTTTCTTTATCCCTTCCAGATCACACGCATGACTTTAACGATTTATGGAAACATAAAAATAAATGATTTAGTACAGGTGGCTGGGCTAGAGGGCGAGAAGACAGTATGTTGTTGTTTGTTTGTTTGTTGGTTTAGTGTTTTTTTACAAAGGGCTGTCACCTACTCATATCCCTTGCTGGACGTCAGGTGAAAGCGTGCTAAACCTCTGGAGTGTGCTCCCTGCTTAGTTGAATATTCCAATCACTTGACATTGTGGAGAATGGAAGCCTGTCTCTGGTCAGAGAAAGGTGGCCTTTTTTCAGGAAACCTCTGAACCCAGACCAGGTGACCAAATTTATATTACCATCTGGTTAGAGGTTTATAGAATTTTTTTTTTAAATGACAAAGTGAGGGATTCAGAAATGTATTAAGAAATTGAAGCCAGAAGATTTCATGAATTTGAACAAATAACAATAAATTACACTTTACAGCATTTATGTAGTAATTCAATCTACAATATGTACAATTTGTTTCTAACAGTTTTACCATGTGGTAAACATGGGTAATAGATGTAGATTTTACTTCTACTGATTCCTAGAGCAGCTACTAGAGTTCCAACAGCACAGAACCATCCAACTGCTGTTGTCTTCCATCAGAGACTCTACATTGCACCTCTCTAGTTTAATTGCATTCACAGTGGTGCTAAAAGCAGCACTTCCTAAAATGTGTGTCTCGTGCTCACTCATTCATTTTTTCTCTTATCTCCTCCCTACTTTGGGGATCACTGAAGAAGATCTGTTGAGGATCTTGTTGTGAGCACTCCTCATACTGCCGGGCAAAACTGAATGTGGAAACTGAAAATGCTCTGAATGTTACAAGTCACAGATTGCTAGATTTGTAAACAGAAAATGCTTACAAAAAAACAAAGATTCATTACAAAATCTCCTGTAATGTGAAAGACCTACGTTTCTTTAGTGCCTTCCTCAACTCTAGGATGTTCCACTTGAGAACCAGTAAAGTGCATGTTGTTTGGAGGGTAGTTACTATCACATTGTTGGACAAGCAGCAGTTAATTGTGGACAGCAAGCACCCACAAACAGAAATTGAATAATGACCTCTTTGTTAATTTTGTTTGTTGGTCAAATAAAGGTCAAGGCACCAGGATGAACTCCCCCTGCTTTTTCTTCAAATAGTTATGGGATTTTTTACATCTACTGAGAAGGCAGGGGGCCTGCTCTTTAACATAATTTCATCTGAAAGAACTCTCCTTCAGTGCAGAACTCCTGACATAGCAAACTGGAGCATCCAGGATTTTGGGTACAAGGGTCTGTTGTGAGACTTGAGCCAATGATCGAGTGACTTGGAGGTGAAATTCTGTTCACTGCTCATGGCGAAAGCAAAAGCTACTATGGAGCATGACCTAGAGATGGGACGTTGGTATTTCCACTTTGTTGACAATAGACTATGTTTAGTTCTGGCAACCTGAGTCAATCTGAAAGACTCGTCAGAGGAGAAACTTGGCCTCAACACTCTTGTCGTACTGTGTACATTGTACTGTGTACATGTTGTTTCTAATATACTGATAACGATGCACAGCCTTGTTTGAGGGTTCCCTGTGATACCTAGAGCTCATTCCAGGTGAGGACAATCTAACTCTGGGTAGCTTTTCTTTAGCTGAAGGACAGAGAGGTCACCCACCTTGGTCTTTATTGTATGACTGTTCTGTTTGCTGGCCAGACATTTCTAGTGTTTTGCAGCTTCTGGGAGTGTTTGACCGATAATGTGTAAACTTAATTTGATGTAATATACTGGGATGTGAAATTTCAGCTGGTCTACTGCCTTATTTGGCATTCGAAGTCAGTTTCCACAGTAGTTCAATTTAGTTTCTGCTTACAAAACAGGAAGTGACACGGTCAATTTCCATGCTGGCACGAAGATTTCACTTCCTTTGCTTATTCATACCTCAAATTGTTGTTTAGATGAAACTGCTGAAGAAATTCTGTTTGCAGTTAGCATCCCCAATTCACCTGATTTTTGATTTTAAAATTCAGACTTACTTTGGCTAGATTGTATCTTTTAGATAAATAGAATGCACTCACATTTTGTTGAGAAGCTGTTGTTTTTCCCTTCATTCCATATCTTCAAATTAAAATCCGTCCAATGTATTATCCAAAACAATTGTGATATCTCGTGACTCTGTTCTCCTCAAATTTGCATAGAAGCTTCGGTTGAGTATTCAAGACTTGAGGCTGGTCCCAATGTTCTGGTCAGTATTCCAGCGTTAAATAACATCCCTTTTTTTAAATAAAAACTTTGGGTTGGTCAATTTATCTACCTCCTTTTTAAAGGGCATTGTTGGAGAAACTCAGCAGGTCTGTGGGTGGAGGGAGAGAGAGTGTTAATGCTTAGAGTCCAGTGGGTCATCTTCTGAAGAAGACTAACCTCCTGGTGGATGTCAGTAACAAATATCTCTCTTTAAAATAATGTCACGGGATATTTTAAATCCATCTGAAATGGCTGAGAAGACTGGTTGGTTTATGCTTTAGTCACAAGATGGCATCTTTGCCAGTCCAGAAGACTCTGTCAATAATGCCCTGAGTGTGTCAGCCTGAACTTTTTATGCTCAGATCACTATAGTGGGACTTGTACCCACAACCTTCAGATGAAAGCGCCAAGCTGAAACCTTGACTGTATCCTCTTTTTGGGCAGTGTGGGGTTTCACCTACTCAAACAGACTTTAGTTTGTTCTTTGTTTGCACCTGGCAACAACGTCATTGTGTGCCTATGGCAAGTTTTTGCCATCAGACGAACTGATTTTTTTGTTTATCTTTGCCTTATCTAACCTTGAATCTATTGAGTTAAACAGTGCAAATGCCACCAGTTAGTACAATGTTGATTGGCATGTGATTATTATTGGTAAACGTGGAGGCCTGAGTTTGAATCTTGACCTGGGAAGTACAAATTTCAGAACTGCTTATGAGGTTCTATTCAACACCAATTGTGGGGAGTAATATGCCAGAGTGTGAGTAACCACACAACAGAGAGGCCCTTTTCTCTGGGGAGGTGACGAGAGCTGTTTGTATTGATCCAATCGAATGCAAATCGGTGCATTTCTTTTGGAAAGTGACATTTGGAGGTTTAAAAAAAAGGAGTTAAACAAGTTTAGTCATCGCATGTACTATCAGCATCCATTTTGCCTCTACATGATTCCAGGCTCCATTTTTTACCCATGCGTGAGATTTTTTTGGAAATCTCTACGATCGAGGCTTTTTTTAAGAGTAAGATTAGGTAGGGCAGGAGTAGACTTGAGTGGAGCAAGTGTACCAGGGAAGTCCCGCTGCTGAATGGTCTGTTTTTCTGCTCTGAATTCTTTGCATGTTGTCCCAGAAACCAGTTTGTGGGAGTGGAGGCCTTAATTTTTGAGTCTGTAGTTACATATCTTCCTGTTTACTCGCATCCCCCTGACATTGTGAATTGCTAGCTTGCCATCCAATCCATCGCCACGGACCATAGGATTGAGACAGCTGGTCGATGGCAACTTTGACTTTCTTCCTATAAAAGAAGCTGGTTGCAGGAGAAACTCATGTGAGTTTTGAAAGCTACAACAAATATTGTGACCTCCTAAGGGGAGGGGTCAGCTGCTAACAATTTGACTATTCTCTTGATACAATAATTGTAGAAAAAAGTCAATGCTGAAAAGGAATGGGAGGGGAAGGCCTGTATTCTCAGAACCAGCTAAATAGCTCCAAACACTTGTGTTCCTTCATGGTAATTATTATGCTGCCCTTTTTAAAGATCAGAACTGAACTCCTTGATGTTTTCTAACAGTACTTGAAAGAAAAAGTATAACTTCTGTTGATCTGAGCTGACTATTTCTTGATTATGGGTGGGTTCACAGCTCTGTTTAGATATATTTCAACACTGGGAGTCCAGTTCCAACATCATCTGCATAACCCCTCACGAATTGATTGGTTTTCCAGTATATCCATTCACAGTGCTGCTTCTACCTTCCTTTACCAGTGGAAAAGTGAGCTTCTGAATCTAACACAACAGAAAGAATGAGATGAAGTAAACATCGAAACTGATCACCACCTTGCTGCACATTTCCAGTATTTTATCTTTTAATTAAATCTGTCTCTTTTGATCCACTATGTATTAAGATCATCCACATTGAATTTCATTTTTACCATTGGTTCCCTGGCTGAGATTAACTGATTTGGCACAGACCAGGGTTCTCATCTCACTTCAACGAGCCACCAGTGATACTCATAAAAAGGATTGGCAAAAGCAGAATAAGTTTTCACATGGGGAATAAATGGGTGAATTTACTTAATATCTGAACTCAGCAAGACTGAGGTCCATGCTTCTTTATGCTTCATGTCGTCCAACTCATGGTCAATCTTGAGCTACTTTAACCTGGATGAAGGCAAATCTTGCATTCCTTCTGACTGCAAGACTTGCCAAATCATCTAATGATGTATTTTGTTGGGTAGCCAATCTGTGCACTTCAAGCTCCCCACCAAATACCAATGTATTACCAAACAAATTTGCTGTTTTCTGTGGAGAAGTGTCAGTAAGGACACTGGGAAATACTCACCAACTCTCTTTCTTGAAATTGTGCAGTTTCATCTGATGGAACAGACTGAACCTCTGTTCAATATCCCAACCATGCTGCAGTCTCTCAGTACAGTGTTGGAATGTATACCTAGGTTTTGGAGCTTGGTCTCTGTATCTGTATCCATATCCTCTGAACGGGGACAGCTTGGACTACACACTAAGCTGTGGCTGACACTCACTCTTTCTCTAAGCTGATCCCTTTTGCTAGCTTTGCAATTTCAAAGTGGGCTTGACTTTTTGGCATTGAACAAATGAGCTTGTGGATGGTCTTGTTTTTCAATGTTTGTCTAAGTAGAGACTCAGATATACACAGCAATGTGCATGACATACTCCTGTCCACAGCTTCAGCAATGAATGTTGGAATTCTCGTAAAAATGTCACTGGTGCAGTTTTCATCATGTCATGTGGTTGTCCACAATGTGCAAATTCCCCACAGACAGAAATGTTTTGAAAATGAGGTTCAGTTTTGATGAAAATAAATAAATAATTTCTAGGCAATTGGAACAGAGACACTTGCTGAAAATACAGAAGTTAAGAGTTTTGCATTGACATAAAAATACTTTTTCTCTGTGGTTCGACATTCAGTCCCTCATGTAGAATTTGCCATGATGTTCTCTGCAGTGCAAATACTCACATTTCTGTAATGTAGCCTAGCTCCACACCTGCCTCAATTCATCCATTACTAAACCTTCATACGTGCTTTGTTTCCAAATATCACTATTCCAACATACCCTGACTGAACTCTCCTCATCCATCCTCTTGGCCCTGAACTCAGTCATAACCCAATGTCTGTACCCTAATAGTTGGTTCTGATTAGCCATGGGTGAAGCAAAGGGGAACAATAGGATGAGTCTGGTCCTCCTGGCCCCGAGGTAAGAACAGTCACAAGAATGAGATTAGTATACTGTATTGTCATTATTGAAATTAGGCATTCCTGTGTTTGTCCTGATGAATGAAAGATGAAAAGCTTCAGAAACATGTCTCCCCTTTCAGTGATAGTGAAGTCGTGCAATATTCCCATCCTTCAAAGGGCTCGCTCCACCCCATTTATAGTCAGTTGTAACTTCCCAGGTATCTGCTTTCAGAGAATTACATAAAACTTACAGCATAGAAACTGTCCAGTCAACTCAGTGCCCCATGAGTCACCTCCCTGTTTTATTTACTTCGTCTCTCTAAGTTTTAGAGAGAGCACTGAGTCCCAGCTCCAACTCTGATCGCTTGTACATTCCACTCCCTGTCCCCACCCCCACCTGCCCAGCAGCAGCTGGGTCCTCAACTCTGTTTTTCTTCAAACATCTTTGATTCTCTCTCCACTTTCAGTTCCCCCCAAAACCCACCCAGGCACTTATGTCAGTTGTAACTTACTAATGTTGTTCTCCGCTTTAAGTATATAAGAAATAGGAATGGTGGTAGACCATTCAGCCCCTAAATCCTGTTTTTCCCCCATTTGATAGCAGTGATCTTCAATCTCAACCCCACTTTTCGGCCCTATCTCCTGACTTCTCAATCTCCATCCTAAGGATACTCGTCTATTAAACAATCAAAACCCCCTGAGCTATCCGATACAAAGTGCAAGTCTTTTGCTGGTCTTGACATTTCCAAAATCCAAACTTGATCTAATAATATCAGAATCTTTTGTGACCAGAGGAGATCTGACTTACTCAGTTTCTGCACAAACCATTAGCCCTGTCCGTGACTTTACCTGATTGTAAATCTTTGAAATGATAAAGGCAGGAGAAATCCATTTAGCCCATTGTGAAAAATGTTCAAAAAATCTTGCCTAGTTTGCCCTATTCCCTTTGTTCATTTTCTGTTGTATAAATGCTTCTTTTAGAAACAAAACCTACTGGTCTAGCTGCTACACCACGATTGAGATTTTGCAGATATTTTGTGTATTATGACAGCCTTGGGGGGGACCAGGGAGGTTTTTTCAAACAGCTAATTTACTGTGATGAATCTGTTGACTGTTGGAAACATTCCGCAATTCTTGGCATGTGTTGTATTCAGTGTTAAATGCCCAGATTGATGAACGTGGGATAAAATCTAAGCACAAGTTTTGACAATTCCAAGGAAAGCTAATCTATATTTCAAAGGATTAAGTTTTTTTTGCTGTTCTCTGTACTTTTAGGTTCTACAAATCAAATTGAGGGCTGCTCCTTTTATATTTTAATTTTTTCCTTTTTGATTTGGGGACAGTGTGTCAGGGAAGATGAAGAGGATTTATTGTCTAAAGGCGGAGGTCCTCCCTATCACAAGATTAATCTGCCATGTTATTTTAATTACTGCGAATCTGTTTCCTGGACTTTTTTTGTTTCTCTCCCTCTTTTTTTTTTCATCTGCCTCCCCCTTTCCCTCTCTGTTGGAGTTCCTCACATGATTGTGTCACTGTTTTATGTTCTGTTTTATTCTGCTGACAAAAAGTCAACACTTGTCATTGAAAATCCTGTCTCATGCTACCTTTTCTCAAGAAGGTTAGCATGAGCAGAACTGGACTGAAACGCAAGAACCATCTTGTAATGACACAGTGTTAAATGTGAATTTATTTAGGCTGAGTGTTTCAATCCAGCGATGTGAGCTGAGATAACAGAAGGTAGTAGGGAATTGAGAAATGGTCAAAACTTGATTTTGATCATTAATGAAAATTATAACTTTAATGTATATGTTACAGAGTCCTAGAGATATGCAGCACAGAAACAGACCCTTCATCCATGCCGACCAGATATCCTAACCTAATCGAGTTACATTTGCCAGCACTTGGCCCATATCCTTCTAAACCCTTCCTATTCATGTATGCATCCAGATTCCTTTTAAATGTTGTAATTGTACCAGCCTCCACCACTTCCTCTGGCAGCTCATTCCATACATGAACCACTCTCTGCATGAAAATGTTGCCCTTTAGGTCCGTTTTAAATTTCTTCCCGACTCGCCCTAAACCTATGCCCTCTACTTCTGGACTCCCCCACTTCAGGGAAAAGGTCTTGTCTATTTACCCTGGTTCCAGCTGTGTACTTATGTCAATTGTGATGGTTACTAAGGAACAGGAGGAGGCTGTTCAATTTATCAAGCCTGCCATGTTCTTGCCCAGTCACCTAAGCCTGTCCAAATTGTCTCTCCTGAAAATATTTTACAACTTCCTCATAACATATATTGTTGCTTAGCTGTGAATCATTTGCAAATTGGAAATGTTACATTTGGTCTCACAAAATCTAAATAATTGGTATGTATTGTGAACAGCTGTACCCATGTACTGATCCTTGCAGTATCTCATTAATCATAGTCTGCCAATTTGAAAGTGACCCATTTATTCCTGCTCTGTTTTCTGCTGCTTAGTTGATCATTAATCCATGCCAGTATGTTACTTCCTATACCACTGGCTTTAATTTGGCTAACCAACCTCCTATGGGGGACCTTATCGGAAGTCTTCTGAAAATATGTGCATCCTTTATCAATTATTCTTCATCCATTTTATTAATGGTGTCCTTTTTAAGAATAGAACTCCCAGGTTTGTCAAACATGGTTTTCTACTTGCAAATCCATTTTAAGCTCCACGATTATCATTATTGAAACTAACTCTGGAATTACTAAATCAATTTAAATTCCATCTGCTGCCATGGTGAGGTTTGAATGCTTACCCCGGAGTATTAGCCTGGGCCTCTGGATTATGAGTCTCATGACATTACTACTGTGCCCCTGCCTCCCTTTGAACTATTATTCTGGACCAACACTAGTAGTGTTAATGCTCCCTCAAAGTGCCTTTGGTGGTAGCACCAAAGAAAAGTTATAGAATTGTAGAGTCATAGCGATGTACAGCATGGAAAGACCCTTCAGTCCAACCTGTTCATGCCGACCAGATGTATGAGGAAGAATGGCAACCTTGTCAGTAATGACCATCTCCTGTGAATGAATTATCACCAGGTTTACGGCATCTTGGTTTCACGTTCCTCTTCTGATCCTTTTTAACCTTCTCCCCATTTTTCTTTTTTTCATAACTATTGGATATGCCCAGTGAGGCTTTCTGCCAAGCTTCTTTGTACTTTGTTTATCTTCCTTTCCCATCCTACTCATAATTGATTCTCCTATCTCGGCCTCATGCCCTTGCCTGAGATTGTGGACTCCCCCAGAGACCAGCTCCTCTTGAAGTGTTATGCCTCACCAAGTTTTAGACAGATTTGGTTGAGGAGAAGGGAACCACAAGAATTGTCTTTAGGCTTGGCCTTCAAAGTAACACTGTTTATAATATATTCATGCTAAATGCTGTGATAATGGCTAGCCCAGATATAACAAGCTCATCAATTTAGCCCATCAATTCCACCAAAGAGCATCCCACCAGACTCTCCCCACTACCCTGATGCCCTGCTTTTCCCAGTCTAACCCACCTAACCTGCACAGGACACTATGGACAATTTAGCATGACCAATCCACCTAACCTGCACATCTTTGGACTGTGGGAGGAAACCGGAGCACCCGAAGGAAACACTCTCGGACATGGGGGAAATGTGTAAACTCCACACAGACAGTTGCCCAAGGCTGGAATCAAACCCGGGTTCTGGTGCTGAGAGTCAGCAGTGCTAACCACTGAGCTACTGTGCTGTGTTCTTAGGTTTGTCCTTGTCTAATGTAATAATATCTTTGTATGGTTGTACCCATGTTCTATCAGACTCATTCATTCTCAAGAGTGGTGTCATCTACAGCATAGAGTTTGAAAGTGTCGAACATTGCAGTTGTCTGAGTGCTTTAACTCTGTTCACTGGCTGTGGTGTTTCTATTCACTGATTTGCAGCGAGGTTGCTCCAGAGTCCTGAAGCTCTGACAACAACAGCTGCATCTTCCTTCCAGTATCTTGCCCAAGTAGTCATTGTGCACGGGAGAGATTTGGCCCTATGAACAGGCTATTGCGCTCCAGAGGGGGTCTCAGCTGAATCCGATCCTGTATTCCTTTAACTGCCAGGCACACATTAACTATGTTTCTGCAATAGGAGCTATTGGATTGCACTCGGGGACAGGAACAATGTCTCATTCTTCTTTTCACACGGGGATCAAGTGTAGCTCTCGTCAATGTATTTACTTTCATGCGTGGTTCCACTGGACTTGTAAATCCATGAATATTTTAGTGAACCTTTCAGTAAAGCAGTAATTTAATGATTTATTGATGACTTTTTTTAAGCTGTGCTCACACGTAGCATCTCATCGTTCTTGTACCTGTATCTGTGACTATCAGGATGTGCGATCCGTAAGTACACAGAACACATTGAGAAATATATTAGGCTGTGTCGGGATTTTTGATGCCTGACCTGAGGAACAGGAGCTGAAAAGGCAGTCACTGCAAAACCAGGTTTCTAAATTTAGTTTTGGAATTTCCAGTCCCAGGTCTGAGTTCTGTCTAAAATTGGCTTTATTTCACGTTTGATGGTCAGGGAAACATTATCTGCATCTGAATTTGCTTAGTTCTTTATTGACCTTCCCCCTCTGTTGCCATCTGTCCAGGGTTTCACTGCACTTTGAGGAATTAATGATTAATCTGTTGAATGTTACAGAAAATGAACCTGGGAAAAAGCTCATAGGTACATGTACTAAAAAAAAGTGCTTTTCTTAAAACAAACATCTTCGAACTTTTAAAAAAATTGAAATAGCTTTTTGCCATACAGAGCTTGAATATTGCTTAAAAATGACACTTGAAGCTTTTCTTATACTTATCAGGATATTTTGCAAGAACACCAATTGAACAGAAAAACTCACTATTTATATCACATGAGAAGTGAGTGCTGATTGGGTAGCAAGTGGACTTTGATAGCGACATTTCCATGGTGGATACACCCTTTTTATTACTGATTGACAATTAAGTGTCATGCGTCCTTGGGTCAGCACATCGGAAATCCATCCCTGCTATTCCTGGGGTTGTCATAAAAATACAAAATTCTTATCATACAAAAGGTATCAAAGTACACAAAATTCCCCAATTTGCCTGTTATACTCCAGTTGACAGAAAGCATGGACTGGATTTTTGTACTTAACATTGCAAATAAATAGATTTTACCTATGGGTAAACAAACTATTAGAAGCAGTCAACACTTATCTCTACTAGTTAAAGCTCTTAACCCATTATAAAATTACCCTTCACATGCAGACAGATTTTAAAAAGAAACCACTGTTGTTATGGATGGAGGGAAAACCTAGGAATGCAATTAATTGGTCTTTGTTCATAGGGTTCATTGTGATGGTCCTTTTGGCTTGCCATCACTTGCTCTCCCACTCTTTTCCTCCTGTCCTCCTCTGTCTCTCTCTCACACTCTCGCTCGCTCTTTTACATTCAGGCTCCCTCTTGTTCTCTCCAGTCACTGCTGATGGCTTTTGTTCGACCTTTTAAGTGTTTTGTACAGCAGACGAAAGGACAATGTCTTTTTGGGAGGTCAACTATCTTCTGATCCTCCAGTTCACGCCCACAAGCTGATCACCTACATGCTGGCCAGTCACATTGTTGTTGACAGGCAGAAGACCTTTGTCATCAGCAACTACCATTACTTTGCAGACTAATCAGCAACTTGTTACTGGCTGAATCTCATTTTGTTTACAATCTCTGGTGCCAGTTTGTCTGCATTTAGACCTGCCCCTTGGTGGAACAAAGAACAGGGTAAACAGCACTTGCAATACATACTGAAAGGTTTTCTTTTAAAGTGTGTAAAAATTCTTTCCACATCCTTAATTCTTAAAACAGTCCTTTTCCCATGTCTGACTACAATCAAAATTCAGAAATAAAAAGACACATCTTCAAAACAGCCAGGCTTTGTGCAAAATTTTAACCCTGGCAGGATGATTGTTTTTTTTTAGATTACCTACAGTGTGGAAACAGGCCCTTCGGCCCAATAAGTCCACACCGACCCGCCGAAGCGTAACCCACCCAGACCCATTCTCCTACATTTACCCCTTACCTACCACTACGGGCAATTTAGCGTGGCCAATTCACCTAACCTGCACTTTTTTGGATTGTGGGAGGAAACCGGAGCACCCGGAGGAAACCCACGCAGTCACGGGGAGAATGTGCAAACTCCACACAGTCAGTCGCCTGAGGCGGGAATTGAACCCGGGTCTCTGGCGCTGTGAGGCTGCAGTGCTAACCACTGTGCCACCGTGCCGCCCACATTGGTTTTCATTGGTCAGAACATTGCTCCGAGAGATGAACCAGTGAATGGCTGTCATTTATATTGGTTTGAAACAGGTGAAGTCCAGTATACATGTTTTTTTCTGTCTGCAATAAGTAGACATGTGCAATAATATAGCTTTTGGGGTATGCAATCCACTGTGCAGTGAGCTCAACTGACAATCTTTAGCAAAAGTCCTTGTACAACCTGAATTATTCAGCAAACATCCAGTTGCAGAAGTACATCTAATGTTAGACAGTATGCATGCAAGCACAAGCTGGTTGGGTACAGTTAGTATCTTGTTATAAATAGCCAAAGGATTATGCTGTTCAATTATAATTGAACAATGTTTACGATGTATGGCTTACATACCTACACTGAAATTCCCATGCCACATCACTCATCTGTGTGGTAGATAGTGGCTTGTTGGATGATCAGAATCTGAGTCCGAAATATGCCAGCCACTGAAGATGAATCTGCACCATTAGGCATGGTCAGGAGGATGTATCTGTACCATTAGGCTTGGTCAGCCAGCCAGGTTGGCATGATTAACTGACCCCACTCCTTCGATTTCTGCAGTTGTTCATTGATTACACTTGGCAAAGACGAAGCTGAAATGATGTTGCGCAACGTTTTTCAATTCTAGGCTGAAGAAGGAAGGGGAAAATAAACATGTCCTTTATCTTCAAATTGGGAACTTGTTGGGCAATGTTCCTGTCTTACAAACCTCAATTGTACATTTTTTACTGAGATTATTGTGATGAGGCAAAGAATTTTGTTTCTTTTTTTAATAATAACTTCTGTACCTCTTATCCCTGGAATAGCTTGAGCATTACTGTGACTGTCAGCAAATGACAAATGCTGGGTGGCTTGGCACCAGTTTGTCAGCTCCCACTGGCTGTGTTTCTGGATTAATCCTAGAGTTATAGAATCCCCATGGCCCACTGAGTCTACATCTCACCCAGACTCCTTCCCCTTTCCTTATCCACGTAATTCTGTAATTCCCATGACAAATCTACCTGGCCTCCACATCCCTGGGCACCATTGGCAATTTAGCATGGCCAATCCACCTAACCTGCACATGTTTGGACTGTGGGAGGAAACTGGAGTACTTGGAGGAAACCCCCGCAGACACTCCACTCAGACAGTCAGTTGCCCCAGGGTAGAATCAAACCCGGGTCCCTGGTGATGTGAGGCAGCAGTGCTAACCACTGAGCCATCTCGATTAATTTAACAATAATAATGCCATCACCTCCCTCTTGGCGCCTTGGCTCCATAACCTTCAATAGCCTTACCAAACAAAAATCCACAAATCTTAGTTTTGAAATTTCCAATTGACCGAAACCTTGGCAGCCTTTAGATGGAAGGAGCTCCAGATTTCCATCACCCGTCAGTGAGTAACGAGATGTTTTCAGAAAGCATTCATGAATAGCCAAGTCCTAACTTTAAGTTTTTCCTGGCTTTGGCCTCAACTCCCCAAACATGCATACGCTGTTTCAATTATTGTATGTAGACTTTGCACTGTTTGGCTTTGGGCAATTAAGTGTTGTATAAATGAGAATGGATATGATAATGATAATCATGGCATCAGTAATCATGAGAATGTGGGGTGGGATTGTCTGTGCTGGTGACAGAGGTATTTAAAATCAACCATATAGAGCCAACCATTATATTGCAGCAGTAGTTCCACTGTACATTACTGCATGGTTACACTGTATCCGTAACAGTTTGCAGAAACCTACCTGAATATGAATCACTCTTTTTGATCCAGAGAAATCATTGTAAGCTATACGCTATTAAGGGGAGGCAGGGAGATCTCTTTTGGAGTAGCATTCGGTCATTAACTTTGTGAGAATATAAACTAGCCACTAGAAGGGATTGGAAAGGAATCCATTTCCTGGAAAACTGTTAGGTTTTCTAATGCTAAATTTTTGCTGCAGAGTTGAGCTCCATGTATATTTGGGGTGTTTATCTGAAAGTGGAGGAGCTTAAAGTGGAACCATTGTCTGAAATATTTAGGTGTCATGGGCCAAATGGCCTTTTCGTGCTCGGTGGTATTTGTACCCTTGGGAAATATCTCTTTCTTTTTTTTAAAAAACTGGGGTTGATGCGTTGGTAATTTATTAAACCAAGCTAATGTTCCGAGGATCGAGGTTCACATCCCACCAAAGCAAAGTTCTGGAGTTAATGGTTTAATGGAGACCATGGAACTAATGTCGATCGTCAGGAAAAGTCACTGACCAGTCTGATCTCCACGTAACTCCAGACCCACAGCAATGAGGTTGCTTCTTAACTGTCCTCTGTGCAGTTAGGAATGGACAATAAATGCTCGCCCAGCCAGTGAAACCCACATCCTGTGAATGAATGGGGAAAAAAAGCAGCATTGATGGAATTGAGATATGAATAAATGATTATCTGATTGATTGATAGAGCAAGCTCCAAGAGGCTGAATGGCATATTCCTTTACCTCATAAATTGATCAATAGAGACACCAGGTGAATAGGAATCTGATGGTGGACACTATCTCTTGGAGAACTGAGGAAGAACGCCATTCCTTAATAGTCGAGATGCTTGACTATTATGACTTGATGCTCACTGAGAAGATTGTCGTTCAAGAGAGAAGTTTGAAAATGCAACATTGTGTGTTCGCTCTGTCTTTTTATAGCAAAGCATTGAGGATTTGTCAAAGTATGTGGCACCAAATACCTGCAGGGTCTGTTTGGAGATGGAGGGGTTGCCTATCGAGAGTCTTGTTTATCTTCACAACAGTCCCTAAGCGGAGTTTATTTTTTTGCTGATGAGTTGTGCTCCATGAAAATTTAAGGTGTTTATCTGAAAGTGGAGGAGCTTAAAACGGAACCATTGTCTGTGATATCAAGATGTCATGGGCTGAATGGCTTTTTTTTTTGCTATTTGTAACATTGGGGAATATCTCTTTTATTGGAACAGGTCACATTGTAGGGCTGACGTGTTGGTAATTTATTAATCCAAGATTGTCCTGACATCCTTGATCCTTCTCAAGATAAATTGCTGTCCGTTTACTTATTTGCCAACTTTCATTGATTCCATTGCTTGTCTTGTTCATGAGGCTAAATCTCACAGGAACAAATATATAACATATGAAAAGCTGAAAACTTTATATTTTTCTTTTCCAGGCATTACCCAAAGTCGTCATTCACTGCTGTGGCAGATACCCCAGAAAACCTACGCCTGAAAAAGCAAAGCAAGTTGCAGAGTCAAGTAAGTAACTACGACAGAAAGGTACACTGCTGGAAATCTGAAATAAAATCAAGGATTGAAGGTATACTCATCAGATCAGGAAGCATCTGTGGAGAGAGACGCAGACCTCATGTTTTCAGTCAGTGATACTCTGATGAATACCAGGTTCTCTTTTATCACACTCTCAGCTTGTTATCCTCTTGGCCCCAGGCAGCTCATTCCTGGTAGGCTGCTGGACGATGCTAGTTTGGCGAGTGGGAAATGCTAACTTTGTAAAGAAGTTATACCTTTCTTCTTTTAGAATTTTGTTTAAGCATTTGTTGCCATCGAGTTACACATCACAGAAGCAGACCCTTTGGTCCAAGTCGGCCATGCTGACCAGGTTTCCTAAGTGAAACTTGTCCCATTTGCCTGTATTTGGTCCATATCCCTCTGAGCCTTCCCAATTCATGTACTTGTCCAAGTGCCTTTAAAATGTTTTAATTGTACTTGCCTCCACCAATTCCTCAGGCAGTTCGATCTATACACACACCACTCTCTGTGTGAAAACGTTGCCCCGCAGATCTCTCTTAAATCTTTGTACACTGTATTGTAAAAGTGGCCTTACCATTGTCCTGTACAGCTGCATCATGACATCGCAACTTTTATACTTGATGCACTGATCAATGAAGACAAGTGTGCCTCACGCCACCTTCACCACCCTGTCTACCTGCGAGACATTCCTGCATCCTGGCTTTGATTTGATTTGTAAGTGCTGGTTGATCTCTTTGCGTGATCTCTCTGAAGGCTGAGGGAGGCACCATCAATGAGTGTGATCCTGATCTGGACCAATGATCTCCTGTTATAGAGTTATAACAGGCAGTGTTTCAAGATCAGTGGAGAGAAAATTTGAAGGGCGAGGTGTGGAGCACCATTGGGATTGACCAGTTCATCTGAGCTGCTACTGTGCTGGCGTCACAGTGACCATCTTCTGTGACCATCAAAAGCTGCCCAGTACGTATTGCAATGGGAAGCCTACTGTAGTGACATGGGCACATCAGTGTAACAATTACATCACTGTATTAGCAACTGAGATGTTATGAGTTTAAGACAGCCAAGAATAATTATGTAACCGATTACAGAGGTACCTCGTTTATCCGAAGGACATGGGCAGGGGAGTATTTCATTCGGTTAATTGAATACTGGATAACATAGTTAGCCAAGCATCGGGACCTTGCAATATTGTTCAGATAATCCAAAATTCGATTAATCAAATGCTGGACAATCGAGGTTCTTCTGTATCTGCTTAGTAATTGGCATGGAAAGGTGGACTCCATGAGAGTTAATGTCAAGAGACCAATGGCAGGGGTTGGGTTAGTTGTGTGATTAAACCTCTTGGAAACTAGAGTAGCTAACATCGGCATTTCACGGATATTCTTGTATAGAGGATTTCATCCATTTGATGTTTGGCTCACCTTTAGAATGAAGCTCAGTAAGTACCTCAATACTCTGACCAATAAAGGAAAGCATACCAAACGCTGCCTTCACCATCCTATCTACCTGCGACTCCACTTTCAAGGAGCTATGAACCTGCACTCCAAGGTCTCTTTGTTCAGCATCACTCGCGAGGACCTTATCATTAGGTGTATAACAAGGTCTCTTTGTTCACTTTGTTACCATTAAGTGTATAAGTCCTGCTAAGATTTGCTTTCCCAAAATGCAGCACCTCGCATTTATCTGAATTAAACTCCATCTGCCACTTCTCAGCCCATTGGCCCATCTAGTCCAGATCCTGTTGTAATCTGAGGTAACCCTCTTTGCTGTCCACAGGAATGAACTTGTTTTTATATAACATCTGAGGTAAGAGACCTCAGGACATCTCCAAGTGCTTTGAAGTTGTTCTTGTGAGAAATGTGGTGTACACTGCACGCACAGTGTGATTCTACATGCAGTGATTTGATAAGCTGTTGGTTTTGGTAGAGGATGCTGGGAAAATTTCACAACTTTTTGCAGTTGTCATGTGATCTGATCTGAGAGAGGCCCTCTGTTAATTTCACATCTGGAATACAGCACTCCAGTGCTGCTCTGGCTGTGTTCGATCAAAACTCCAAGGTGGGACTTCAACCTTCAACCTACAACCTTCTAACTGAGAGATGAGAATGGTACCAACTGAGCAGAGGCTGTGTAACTTGTGTCATCAGGCAATATGTCAGTTATTTACTTTGCCCTTGGTTCTGTATGTGTAGTGCAATGACAGCATTCAGGCTCACTTTTTCCACGAGGTACCTTTTTAAGTACCATTTTTGCTGAGGTGTCGACTTCCAAACCCTTCTGCAGGCCAGAAGCAGAGTTAATTAATTGGACAGCAAACTCAACTTGAGGTACTTCTGCTCAAGTCCCAGTCACCCAGTTAAATCCACATGGAATTATGTATGTGCTTTCATTTCAGGGAATAGCTCAGTGTTAGAACATTTGCTTGTAGATCAAGAGGTCCCTGGTTCAAATCCAGGTGTCCCCTTCATTTCAAGGAAATAGATAATAGCCCTTGTGGTGAAAGGGATCAAGAACGATGGATGGAGGGCAGGATTAGCTGAATGATCTGCCATGAATGTATTGAATAGTGAAGCAGGCTTGAGAAGTTGTATGGCCCACTCCTTCTACCTTCCATGTTTCAGAATGAACTGCAATTAAACAAGGTTGCAATTCCAAATTGAGTAGCAGAGAGAGAGTTCCCTGATACAATGGGACAGTTCAACTACTGATCAAAAGCTAGGCTTACTGACAAAGTTGACAGCAATTCCAACCTTTTTAGAGACAAATTGCGGCAATTCTTTAACATTGTATATTTATATTGCACCTTCAACATAATACAATGCTGTTCATTATGAAAGTGTGCTCTGTCAAAGCTCATATTTCCTTTTGAAAATATATTTAATCCAAAGCTTTTCAAGAGCATTTTTAATGTTTCTCCACTTGAAAACAATCACCCAAAAAAGTGTTTATTTTACAGTTGAGAAGTTAAATAGAGTAGAAATTTCACACTTCATTAGGTTTGTTAATCTGTTGGTAGGGAAGCTCTATAATTGAGTCAATGGTACAATCGATGCATGTCAGCACAGAGCCTTCCAAAAAGCAAATGCGCATGTACAATGATAGACTGATCAATTACAGCAGCACCACTGGATTTGATATTTAGATGCAGCCTAGGACTGTCTAGAAGGGGGCATGTATGTAACACATGCCTGAATGCCGAACCAATCCACCTTGCTTCCCAAGAAAAACCTTGTTTTGAAGAAGGTTTCTTTTGAGTAAGGCAGTGATGAAAGGGCATTGTAACCTTGGGAGAACCAGCAGCATAAAGATTTTCCAGACTTGTAAATAATAGGCCACAGAGAGAAATTACTTTCTCTCCTCTCCATCGGTTTGTGGGCGCTTTTGTTATCTGCTGTTTTCCTCCTGTTACTGTTCAAAAGGGCAGGCAAGAGGTCTATTCAATCATTTCAAGTTCATCATTTGAATGAGATGTTTGAGTGATGTTTGGCTCATTGATTCTGAAACTGCAGACCTGGAAGCTGTGCTGATGCAAGCACCCAATGTTCTGAGTTGGCTATTTCTAGATTGTATAAAGCTCTTCCAATGGAGCAGCTTTTTATTTTATGATGAAGTTAAGCTGCCAGAAAATTTAGTTTTCTTGTCTCCTCCCTTCAGGATGTTGCCACATCCGCTCAAGACCTGATATTTCTCAATGGGACCGGAATGGCCATTCAGCCCTACAGTAATATCCACCATTCTTGATCATGTCTTATCTTCCTCAACACCATTTTTCATTTTTTCACAAAATGCTAGCCATTTACTAATACTAATTTATTTGAATTCTTCTAGTATTTTCTATATCATCTTCCATGAATGCAGACTTAAAGTAAATGTGTAATTTCACTGCCATTTCCTGTTCTCCGTTATAACGTCTCCTGTTCCCAACTGTAATGTGCTCAATTTATTCTTGGTAACTTTTCCTGTATGGATAGTTTTTACAACCCACCTTTCAAATTTCTTGCCAACTTACATTCGTATTTTCTTCTTTTCATTTCTTTATTGGTTTCTTTTGTCATCCTTTTCTGGGTTCTGCGTTGCTCCCAAAGGGGCTTGCTTCTATTAATAGCATTCTTGTAAGTCACTCCTACTGCAATCTTGTAACTACTTTTGTTAACCATGGTTGATTCACCTTTCCCTTTGGGTGTTTGTGCCATGGAAGTGCATGCATCTTTAAAAGCTAGCCTACCATCAGATCTTTCAGTGTATTTTCCTAATCCATCATAACCAACTTGCCCTCATTCGCCATAGTTTCTGAACACAGATTTAAGAACTTAGTTTCAGAATAGATAATGTTGCACCGAAACGTCAGTTAAATTCTATGATATTGTGGTCACTACTACTTAAAAGGCAGTAGAATAAGATTTATTAATTAATCCTTTCTTATTACACAATGCACAAACCAAAATAGCCCAATCCTTTATAAAAGCAAATTACTGCGGATGCTGGAATCTGAAACCAAAAGAGAAAATGCTGGAAAATCTCAGCAGGTCTGGCAGCATCTGTAAGGAGAGAAAAGAGCTGATGTTTCAAGTCTAACTGACTCTTTGTCAGTTAGACTTGAAACTTTGTCAGCTGGCTTTGACAAAGGGTCAGTTAGACTCGAAACGTCTGCTCTTTTCTCTCCTTACAGATGCTGCCAAACCTGCTGAGATTTTCCAGCATTTTCTCTTTTAGCCCAATCCTTTGGCTCCTCAACATGCTGTTCCAGAAACCCACCTCATATGCACTTTAGAGGTTGACGAGTCGGTTAACCCAGTTTATACGCAAACTTAGATTGCCTCTTAATATTGCAGTACTCACATTTTAAATCACGAAATTAGAGATGCATATAGTGTGCCTAACATGAATGCTACAGTTTGGTATTCTGAAAATAACTCTTGCTGATTCTGCACTCCACCCTGTCCTGATCATTTGATTGATGATTGTCTATTGCTAACGTGCTGATGCCATCCCATATGAGGAGTGAAATCCCATTTCCTTTTTTCATTTTTACACTTTGGAACGATAAGCAAAAATATATTGGATATTGAGCTCCCTATCTTGGTTACTCTATAGCCACATCTCTGTAATGGCAATTAATTCCTATTTGTTTCCCTCAATTAGTGCATTCAAATCATTAACTTCTTTCTGAATGCTACATGACTCTGATAAAGTGCCATTAGTTCAGTCTTTTTAGCATTATTGTCCATTTTGGTTCTATTTGATAATTGCCGTTACTTCATCTGCCTTCCATTTTTGGCTTGCATGCTTCCACTTCCTCTTTAACTGGTTTTGCTTCACTAGGACCTGAGCCCTCTCTTGGGTTTCCAGCCCCCTGCTAATCTTGTCTTAAAATCTTCTCAACTGCTCTAGGAAACCACCCTGCGAGGCTGCACGTCCCAGTCCTTTCAATGAGTGAAATCTTCCTCCTTGCACAGATTCCACCTTCTTTGGAGCTTGGGTTAAATGGCTCTCCTGTTTCTATATTCATTAGTGTATGGGACTGGAAGTATTCCAGATATTGTTGCTTTGCTGATTTTTGCTTTTCACTCTCAATTTCTGCTCACTATATTCTGCTTTCAGGATCTTGTTACCATTCCTATCGAAGTAATTGGTACTAATATTGGCCACCATCTCTGGTTCACCCTGCCCCAGATCAATGTCCTGCAGTCATTCTGTGACATTTTTGACCCTGAATACAGATTGCAAAATGCCATTCTAGAGGCAGAAGCACCTGTCTGTTCTTTTAACTGAAGAACCCTTTATTTGTTACTTCCACCCCTCAGATTTCTTTGACATCTGAGGAGCCACCACCAATGTTAAAGGTGGAAAGCTGATTTGTGAGCAAGATTGGGATTTCTGCACTACTTGTGCCGTTCTCTTGGACTGCCTGGTAGTACCTGTTCCTTATCTGCTTATGTACCCCTAAACTGTGGTGTGACCACCTTCCTAACCATGCTTTCCATGTGTCCTCTGTGGATGAACAAATGTTTCTCCAACTGTGCCTCTTGAAGTCTGAAATATGGAGCTCGTTGTACAGATGGTAAGACTTCCAACAGACTTCATCAGCTCTGATGGATGGTACCTCCATGAGTTTCCAAATGCCAACAGGCTGCACCACGCACTTGGCTGAACTACCCCGCCATATTTTAGTAATTGTGCCACCAACTAGAAATGGAATAGCTTATCAGTTCCTTCCAGCTCATTCTGCTGCACCAAAGTAGAAGCCAAAACCTGAGTGACAAAAATACATTTTAAACAGAAAAAGGAGGGAGTAAAAGCACCTCACCTTACCCTAAACAGTCTTGCTCGCTCTCACTGTCTCTCTGGCTCATGCTCTCTCTGTGCTTTTGAATGGGGGTGTCCTGAATATCAGAGGTGGCATTATCACTTACCCTTCCCCTTCCCCTTCAACCCTCTTGACAAATCTTTGCCCACAGGAGGGCAAATACACCTAAGCTTACCTGCCAAGCTTCCCCTAACAAGAGTATAAATATTTTGAACTTTTCTGGAATTGTCACTCAGTTGTTGAGGTATTCAGGAAGTCCCATGCTATTTTATGGTGCTCCCTTCCTCTCTGCTACAGCTCCTATTTCAATGCTTGTTCAGTTGTCTTGGGAGCACCTGCACACACTTCTTCAGGGTCAGTCTATGGGCCACATGTCATGAGACGCACAAACAGCCGCCTTCTCTGGTGACACCACATGTTTATTTTTTGGTAGGGAGACCGCTGAGTCTTCAACCTTCCTATGCTGGCCAATAATGATCTTTGTTCTGTGTTCTTTGTCTTCCTGATACCAACCTTGACAACTTTATGCTTCTGGCATTTCAAATTGTACCAAAGAGGCAGGAAACCATCCAAATCGTCTGCAGTGCAGAAATGGACCATTCGGCCCAACTAGTCCATGTTGGTCTCTGTGCTGTATGGGAGCCTTCTTCCACTCCTCTATTCATATTATTAATATACCCAGTTGTTCCGTTCTCATTTATCTAGTTGTATCTTAAATGCATCGATATTATTTGTCCCAACTACTTTCTTTGGAAGTGAGTTTTACACTCTCACCATTCTTTGAGAGAAATTTCTCTCACCTTCTTTACTGGACTTTGTGAATATCTTGTACTGATGGCTCCATGGTTTTGCTCTCTCCCACATAGATGGTGACATCTTGCAAAATGTCCAGATTACAGAGGAGGAAGTGCTGGATGTCTTGAAATGGGTAAAGGTTGTTCAATCCACAGGACCTGATCTGGTGTACTCAAGAACTCTGTGGGAAGCTAGAGAAGTGATTGCTGGGCCTCTTGCTGAGATATTTGTATCATCAATAGTCACAGGTGAGGTGTTGGAAGACTGCAGGTTGGCAAACGTGGTGCCACTGTTTAAGAAGGGCGGTAAGAACAAGCCAGGGAACTATAGACCGGTGAGCCTGACCTCGGTGGTGGGCAAGTTGTTGGAGGGAATCCTGAGGGACAGGATGTACATGTATTTGGAAAGGCAAGGACTGATTCGGGATAGTCAACATGGCTTTGTGCGTGGGAAATCATGTCTCACAAACTTGATTGAGTTTTTTGAAGAAGTAAAAAAGGTTGATGAGGGCAAAGCAGTAGATGTGATCTATATGGAGTTCAGTAAGGCATTCGACAAGGTTCCCCATGGGACACTGATTAGCAAGGGTAGATCTCATGGAATACAGGGAAAACTAGCCATTTGGATACAGAACTG
>NC_057742.1:6784821-6838417 GCF_004010195.1 Chiloscyllium plagiosum
GTACAGGAGTTGGGAGGTCATGTTGCGGCTGAACAGGACATTGGTTAGGCCACTGTTGGAATATTGCATGCAATTCTGGTCTCCTTCCTATTGGAAAGATGTTGTGAAACTTGAAAGGGTTCGGAAATGATTTACAAGGATGTTGCCAGGGTTGGAGGATTTGAGCTCTAGGGAGAGGCTGAATAGGCTGGGGCTGTTTTCCCTGGCGCATCGGAGGCTGAGGGATGACCTTATAGAGGTTTACAAAATTATGAGGGGCATGGATAGGATAAATAGACAAGGTCTTTTCCCTGGGACCAGGGAGTGCAGAACTCGAGGGCATAGGTTTCGGGTGAGGGGGAAAGATATAAAAGAGACCTAACGGGCATTTCTTTCACACACAGGGTGGTGTGTGTATGGAATGAGCTGCCAGAGGAAGTGGTGGAGGCTGGTACAATTGCAACATTTAAGAGGCATTTGGATGGGTATATGAATGGAGGGATATGGGCTGGGTGCTGGCAGGTGGGGCTAGATTGAGTTGGGATATCTGGTCGGCATGGACAGGTTGGACCGAAGGGTCTGTTTCCATGCTGTACATCTCTATGACTCGAAGTAAAAATACCCTCTCTACATGCTGCCTATCAACCCATTTTATAATCTTGAGGCCACCCTTCTACCTTACCATTGTAGAGAACAAAAGCCCCAAACTGTTCCTGATGAGCTGTGTCCTCTTTTGTGCAAATACTTTATTGTGGTGTTTTTTTTTTGTATCTTTTGTTCTTTTTAGTGATTGTGAAGGTCTAAAAATGTACAGTCCAAGTGTGATTAAATCTTTTAACTCCTGGAGCTTGTATGTGTGGGTGGAGGGGGTGATGAAGAGGAAGATGCATTGTGCTAAGACTAGGGTTTTTTTTATCAGATTGGCTGATTTCTACTTATTTCCTGTCCAGGCATGAAAGAAGTGCAAGCCTTCAGGCTGTTGGATTGCGCAGAACATTTTGTGTATTCTCACTTTTTTCATTTTTTGTATTTTTTAAATACATTTATAGTTTTGCTTTCTATTTCTGTGGGATGTGGACATTGCTAACAAGCTTAGTATTTGTTACCCATTTCAAATTACCCTTGAACTTGGTGGTTTGCTATGGGCCATTTCAGAGGGTAGTAGGAGTCAGCCACATTGCTGTGGGTGTGGAGTCACATGTAGGCCAGACCAGGTAAGGGTGGTAGACATCCATTCTGAAAAGGAACCTGAAATCTCTGTCTCTCCCTGTCTCTGTCTGTATCTGTGTCTCCCCTTAAATGTTTGTTTAACAATCTCTCCAGATAGGGTTTGTCAGCTTCCCAAGAGACATTTATTCAGATATGTAAGTAATCTCGAGAGCTGATTTTCTTGAGTGGGAGGACATATGAACTCAGTCTTAATGATAGCGCCTGCAGCTCCTCGGAAATGTCTCTGACCCTTTTCTTATCCGAGCCAATTGCACAAACATTAGACTTGGCCAGGATTGCAGACCACGCCTGTTGGCTTTTAATACACTGGGTGGTTTGTCAAGCTGCAGGCCAGTTGATTAGTGCCTGATTTGTAACTATTTGAGGAGTGGGGAAGAGAGAGAACAAAAATGGTTGGTTACCATCTGTAGCAAGCAGCCCATGTTGATAACCTGGGCATTGATGGTGAAGCTTGTTTCGGGGAATGATTGAGAGACGAAAAGGGAACATGCATGTACCTCTTCAACTGGTGTTAGGGAAGGTTAACCTCCTGGATACTGCTGGGCTTTCTTTTAATATATTCTTTGATGACTTTTCTTTAAAGATGAATTTATTTTATATATTTGTTCATGGAATATGGGCATCATTTGCTGGGCCAGCATTAATTGCCTATCTGTAATTATTAAGTCAATTACCTTGCTGTGAGTTTGGAATCACGTGTCACAAGTATGTGAAAGATTTCCTTCCCTGAAGGACCAGGTGGGATTTTATGATATATTTGCCATTAGGCAAATTCCAGGAATTATCAAATTCAAATTTCACTGTTTTTATTGATGTAGGCTTTGAACCCATGGTTCCAGTCTGGGGTTCTGGATTCCTAGTGCAGTGACACTTAGTACTACACCACCACCTTCCACAGGAAATCAGTGGAGGGACCTAGGGAAAAGATTGACTGAGGGGAATCACGTAGAGTCATAGAGATGTACAGCATGGAAACTGACACTTCGGTCCAAACTGTCCATGCCGACCAGATATCCCACCCCAATCTAGTCCCACCTGGCAGCACCCGGCCCTTATCCCTCCAAACCCTTCCTATTCATATACCCATCCGAATGCCTCTTAAATGTTGCAATTGTACCAGCCTCCACCACATCCTCTGGGAGCTCATTCCATACATGTACCATCCTCTGCGTGAAAAAGTTCCCCTTAGGTCTCTTTTTTTATATCTTTCCCCTCCTCACACTAAGCCTATGCCCTCTCTTGTTCTGGACTCCCCGACCCCAGGGAAAATACTTTGTCTATTTATGCTATCCATGCCCCTCATAATTTTGTAAACCTCTATAAGTTCATCCCTCAGTCTCCGACGTTCCAGGGAAAACAGCCCCAGCCTGTTGCTATGAATCTGCACTCCACGGTCTCTTTGTTCAGCAACACTCCCTAGGACCTTACCATTAAGTGTATAAGTCCTGCTAAGATTTGCTTTCCCAAAATGCAGCACCTCTCATTTATCTGAATTAAACTCCATCTGCCACTTCTCAGCCCATTGGCCCATCTGGTCCAGATCCTGTTATAATCTGAGGTAACCCACTTGATGAAACCTCCAGTATTATGCCCAATCAGAGTTGACAACCTGATTGTTTGTTTGAGAGTCAGGTTTGCCTCTTGCTTTCTTTCTGATGAAATGGTCTCTGAGGTTTCATCGCTAGCAAGGTACTAGAGAGTAAATCACATAAAGAAAATAACCAAAGTTCCACAGATGCTGGAAATCAGAGACAAAAACAGAAATTGCTGGGAAGAAACTTAGCAGCTCTGGCTGCATTTGTGGAGAGAAAGCAGAGTTAATGTTTCTGACCCAAAATATTAACTCTGTTTTCTCTCCACAAATGCAGCCAAACCTGCTGAGTTTTTCCAGCAGCTTCTGTTCTTGTGTTTAGATCCTTCTGCTATAACATGCGTTTCGTTAACATGAATTTGCTGTAACACTATTGATGAACTGGGGGCACTTTTTCTTAAAGTGTGAAGTTTTAAAACGTGTATCAGTTATAATGTGACTCCAGCCTCATTAGTTTAAATGGTGCTGCTGTTATGCGATTTTCTTATAACACTGGATTGCATGAGAACGGAACTACCACGCTATAGCAGAACTGACTGTACCAGAAAATAAATGCCGTGTGTAAACTCAAAATGGCATGAGCCCCAGTTTTCAGGGAAGGAGTGTGTAATTTTAGAGGATATAATGTCAGATGTGATAGTTTAACAGCATTTATTTTGTAAAACTCTACATGGCTGGTTTCTTTAATCCTATATAATCTTGAGATCTGTCATTTTTGTTGCATTAGCAAACTAGTCATTTAATTTTTCTTTTCAATTGTATTTTGAAAAAAAAAATATTTTTTATCTTGGTTTTATATTTTAAAGACAAAATGGCAGACAGTCAAAACGTAAAGCATTTAGCCACTGCTTGCAGGAATAACCACCTTTTTATAGTTAGAATAGTTACCTATGGAGTTTGTCAGCACTAAGTGTCAAAACGTAAGAATCAGAGTTAGTTATTCTGCATCTTGAGCTGTTCAACCATATAATTAGACTGTTGCTGATCTATACCTTAGTTCATTTACTGGTGGTTTCTTCAGTTTCGCAGAACAGTGGTTAAGAAATTAGCAGCACATTCCTGCACCCAAATTAATGCTTAATCATTAATGCAGCATTATCAAAAATCAACTGAGCACCTCCATATCTGATATTTGGTTGATTATTTTCTGCTTTTTCTTCCATCATGTGTACTGACCACATTTGCTATTTGGTTAGCCTGTTGGACGATCATGTATTTCATTGCTGTTTGTGGGCTTATTCTTCACTGCCAATTGACCACTCAATTTGCCCACAAAATAGTCACTACGTTTCTAAAGTTACTCATTGCTTGTGAAATGTTTCAGGGTGTCCTTGGGAAGGGGGGGATCTTCTAGGTTGCCATAACAACAGTTTGTATTCGAATAGAACCTTTTAACACACTGAACTGTGCACTGGGCAGTACAGATCTTAAATCCTGCTAAAAAGAGAGGATTGCTGTTTGAAGCAGTGGAACAAATGCAAGAATGTCAAATTTCAGATAATCTCAACAACATACAACAGGAGAAACATCGTATAAGCACTTCATGAGACAAATTTGATGCAGCGAAAACAAAAGTTAGGATTGGTATTCCAAAGAGAGACGCATACAAAGAGGCCTCTTTGAGGAGAGAGTGTTGGAAAGATTTGGCGAAGGAATTTCAAAATTTCAGTCAACTGAAGACACCCCTGTGAATGTCTAGAATTGAAGAGTACCTAGATATTTGTGGGATTGATTCGCATCTCACATCGAGGGGAGGGATGAAACCATGGGAGCTTTTGTATATGAGGATGAAAATGTTAAAATTGTGAACCGGTATCCAGTGTCGGTCAATGAGCACAAGGGTGACCAGCAAAAAGGTCATACTGTGTGTTGGGATAAAGGCAGCAGCTTTGGATGAGGTCAGATTTACAGAGGGTGGAAGATGGGAGGCTGGGAGACCATTGGAATCGAGAGTGTGGTGCTGGAAAAACACAGCAGGTCAGGCAGCATCCGAGGAGCAGGCGAATCGACGTTTTGGGCATAAGCCCTTCATCAGAAATGATGCTTGTGGGCCGGGGCTGATAGATAAATGGGAGGGGTTTGGGGGAGGTGGCTGGGAAAGCGATAGGTGGATGAAGGTGAGGGTGAAGGTGATGGGTCAGAGTGGGGAGTGATGGACGGGTCTGGAGGGTGGTGCCGAGTTGGAGGCTGGGGACTGGGATAATGTGGGATGAGGGGGAAATGAGGAAGCTGTTAAATTCACATTTATCCCGTATGGTTGCAGGGTCCCAAGGCAGAATATGAGGCATTCCTCCTCCAGGTGTCTGGTGGTAACGGTTTGGTGATGCAGGGGGCCCAGGACCTGCATGTCCTTGATGGAGGGGGAGGGGGAGTTGAAATGTTCAGCCATGCGGCAGTGGGGTTGGTCGGTGCAGGTATCCCAGAAATGTTCTCTGAAATGATCAGCAAGAAAGCATCCTGCCTCTCCGATGTAGAGGTGACCACACCGGGTGCCATGGAGGCAGTAGATGACATTGGTTCCTGTCTGTTAGACCATTGGAATGGTCAATTTTGGAGGTAAAAGCTTGGCTGAGGATCTGGACTCATTTATCATTTGAAGCAATTATACCTTGAAATTCTGTGTGATTTCCGTCCAGATTAAGTTGGACAAATGTAGCCTCTAGCACTTTGGAATCGGATATTGTTGTGGATCAGCCTTGCTTATAAATGTGGAAAATCACTGAGGTGCAGATTGAAGAGGCAGAGGAGAAAATGTGGTCAGTCTGAGAGATCTTGGGCTGTAATTGCAAACGAGAAACAATAATTGGGAGGATTTTGTTTCTGTCTCCTCCCACCTCACAATCTTTACCCTGGTGTTTAGAATTGATCAGAGCTTCTCTTAACTGCAGATACTTATCTAGGCATTTGCCTTTGTTTGTGTGTAAGCATCATTTAATAGTTTGCTTTCTCAGGCTACTGTCAATATGCAATGGCATTGCTCCCTGTTGGAGTGTAAGAACATAAAACACAGGTTTAGAAGTAGGCCATCCACTCTGTTGAGTATGCCATGCATTCCATGAGATTACTGCTAATCTGATACTCCTCAATTCCACTTTCCTGACTTTTCCCTATAACTTTTGATTCCTTTACTGACAAGAAATCTCACACTTGAAGGTATTTAACAACCCAGCCTTGATGGCCCTCTTCAGTAAAGAGTTCCACATATTCACAGCCCTTAGAAGAAAGTTTTCTTCATCTCTGTTTTAAGTGTGTGACCCCTCGTTCTGAGATTATGTCCTCTGGTCCTAGACTCTCTGACAAGGGGAAATGATCAGTCCACACCCTAACATGTCATGTCTCCTAAGAAAATGGTATGTTTCAATGAGGATCCCCACTCATTCTTCTGTATTCTAATGAATATAGGCCCAACCCACTCAACATCAACTATCAGCCTAGTCAGCGTTCTCTGCCTCCAAGGAGAAAGTGAGGACTGCAGATGCTGGAGATCAGAATTGAAAAATGTGTTGCTGGAAAACACATTTCTCTGCCTCCAATGTTATTATATCTTCCTTTAGATAAGGGACCCAAAACTATTCATAACATTCTAGCTGTAGTCTGATGAAAACCTGCATAGTTTCAGCCAAACCTCCCTACTATTGTGTCCCATTCCCGTTGAGATACTTTGACATGAGAAAGATGTCACTGTACATTGTGGTATTCAGGACAAACAACATCTTGGCCCTGAAGGAGGGCCCAGTGTCTCTGATTTGAAATCTTCTGTAGCTGGAGAGCACAGCCAATGAATGTATCTGTTACTTGCCTTGATTTTGTGATTTGGGTTTCTATTTGTTGCACCTTTCTGTTGCTAATACTAAGGTAGCCCAGTATGTCTATGTAAAAGGTGCATCTGTAGTGAAGCTCTCTTACAGTCTGAACCCCCTGAGGCAGAACTTCAAATCACGGTTTGCGCACTCCCCTTGACCACTTGGTAAGTGATCAGTAGCTGCTGGACCCAATTCCACAGCCTGTGCTTTGTACAAGTTGCCTTGCAATTGTCAGGATGTCCCAGTGGAGAACGTCCCAGGTATTAGTTTACTGGTGTTGTCATTGAACTGGGTGGGCATCATGTGACTTGACACACAGCAAGATCCCACACAAGCAACAATGGAATGAATGAACGGTACTATTGAGCTGTTTTTTTTTTGGGTGATGAGTTGAGAGGTGGCCTTGGACAGGACATCAGGAGCTTTGTCGGGCTTCCTTGAGCCAAAATTGTCAATAAACCCCAAATGCCTGAACAGGTGGTGGGTGAATGTTATTAGTGCTTCTACAGCTCAAAGTTGGACAATAATTTTGCATGGTGAGGGGCAGGGAGAGGGGGAGTTGTGATGGAAAATTGGGGTGTTAAACTTAAGTGGCAATTATAGGCTGCTGTTTTGACATTGAATTGGTAGCAGCTGTGTATAAGGTTGTTAATAAGTTGGCAGAGATAAAATTAGGCAGGCTGGGGAGAAACCACAGCGGATATATTGTACAAAGCAGATTAATGATCTCTTCCCTTGTGGAACGTGCACAGGTTGGTAAGATAAGGCACTGGTCACTATTAATAAAATACCAGCCAGCGGGGAGATTACTATGGTAACCATGAAGGTTCCTCTCCATAGCACATGCAGGAAACCAAAATAGCTGTGCGTTAAAATATCTGGGGGTTGCTGAGAGAGAGGAGAGAAAAGGTGCTGTGTACGTGCGTCTGTGTGGCTGTGTGACAATGTGTTCCAAACGCGTTATTCCACAGGGCAGTGGTGGACTGGGGGAAAAGACAAGATCTGAAACAAACAAAAAAAAACAGAAATAGAAGGAGAAACTCAGCAGTTCCAGCGGCATCCATGGAGAGAGAAATAGTGCATGTTTTGAGTTTAGTGACCCTTCCGTAGAACTGTGAAAAGACTTATCCCCACATCCCACCCGGTTTCGTCCTCATTCTTCTGCAATTTGAAATTGATTGGATCATTGCATGAATTGAAGGGAGGGAGGGTAGATGTGATTGTGAGCAGATTGCTAGCCTGAAGTGTAAGGAAACTGGACTCACACCTGGACAGGCCACAGGTCACCATGGTGATCACTGTGCTACCCGTGACAATCAACAGGAATGGAGAGAAATTAAAGTCACCAACGTTACCAATTCCAGTTGCTGCTCCCGCTCTGCCAGCCATCCATGTGGCATTTCAGGGAGTGTGCCTGTGGTCTCTGACTTCACGCCCCATCATGGTCAGCATTTCAGTGAACCTTCCAATCATTTGGGCTCAAAAGAAAAGGGCTGGGAGGGAGGAGGGTGATGACACGCCCAAGTGGAATAGAGTCCACAAACCTGTGCAATATCATCCATTTGTTTAAAACATAATAAAATGTGTTGAGGTGTTACACAGGTTTGTTCACAAATAAAGTTCCACACTGAACATTGTCGGGAGATATCAGGGGCAGATGTCCAAATGCTTGTTCAAAGCTCTAGGATGTGGGAGTTTCTGATAGGAAGATAGTGAGAGGGAGAAGAGAGAGACTTAGGAAGGGGATTCCAGAGCTCAGGACCTAGGCAACTGGAGGAATGATCACTAACTCAAAATCAGGGCTTTGTGGGAGGCCAGATTCAGCGTGAGTGCAGAGATTTTTCAGCTAGGGGAGGTAACGAAGATGAACGGGGTTGAGATAATGAAGAGATTTGGAAACCAGGAGAAGAATTTTAAACCTGTGACTGTACAGGGAAAGGTCTGTTTAACAGCATTGCATTTTTGGTTTTTACCTGAAATCTGAAGTTGCTGTTTCAAGTAACTCGAACAAGATGTTACTGTCTAAAAAGGCAAAGAATTTGGTGCTGGTTGGAATGCAGTGCTTAATGCATCAGGAATTCTGTTAGGAATGCAGAAATACAATTCTTTATTTCTGGAAATTCCTTTAGAATTGATGGGAAGCAGGCCATTGAACTGGAGGGATTTGCAATGTTTTTTTTTAAATGCTTGAATACATATTCTTCCCCCACTCTCTTCTCCTAACTCTCCAAATAAAATCTTTCTAAGTATTTACCTTCCAATTTCCTCTTACTGCAAAAAAACCTGTGGTTTCTCAGCAATTATCCAGCGTGCAGTGATTTGCTTTGAGTCTTAAACATACCAAGTTATTTCTCTCAGGAATGAGAAGGAGAAGAAAGCAGCAGAATTGAGCAATTATTGAAATGTGACTTAAGTTTGATATTAAGATCTATTTTTGAAATTGACAAGAAAAGCTTCACTGGGAATCTTGAGGCATTGTAAGTTGCCTTATTCACAGGTTCCATTCCTACAATGATATAGAACAAGAAAAGACTTTATGTTTGGCCCATTGTGTCTTTGCTGGCTTTTTAAAACAGCTTAACCAATTATCATCATGTCTATCCCTTAGCATTGCACATTCCCCCACTTTGTGTATTTATTAGATCTGTTTTGAAAATTTATCAGTGAACCTAGCCTTTCATCCAATGTAGTCCAGATCACAATGTCTCCGTCTTCTCCCATGTTTTGCAATCACTTGTGAAAACATTCTGGTGATTCAAGCTCCAGGGACTGTGAATTCGGCTTAAATTGTCTATATTTACACTGTTGCTGTTTGGTTGAGTCTTTGTCTTTTGAGGTTATACTTAGGCATGTAAAGATTGTGATCATGTATCTCCTCGCTTCCTTTGGGATCGCTTGCCCTGTTGAACATATGATTTCTCTTGCAATTTCTTCTCAATTTGGTCATAATTGTAGAAACAAGAAAGGGAGATTGTGCTCATTGTTGCATTTGCTGTTTTGCTGCACTATATCATAACATGCCTGCACTTCAAATATTCGGTTATCTCTGTCAAGCGCTCTGGAGCGTCTTACGGCTATGAAAGACGTTCTTGCTTTCTCTCTGCACCTTGGCAACCTGTCTTCCTCAGTCAGCAACTCTTCAAACAGTTGAACTGTTCACTTTTTTTCTCATTGTTGCTTTTGATCAAAACTGCTGCTAAGTTTGCCCAGGTAAGCATGGTTACAAAACAAACCTCTGTGCCATTGAAGCATTCCAAACCATTGGACCAACTTGTTAGGGTGCTATATAAATGCAGGAGTTGTCAAGCGAAGGAGAAGAACTCTTGTTTTCTCTCTAGCTCTGTCCCTCTTGCATTCTCACCAGAAGAGCTCTTTTGCAATAGGGACTGCAGTACAAACATGTGGAACCTGTTCAAGGCGTGCACTTGATCAATCCTGTTGGCATAACAAATAGAACTGTATTTTTATAGATCCGTGACAATGGTCTTAAATTGTGGAGCCCAATGATTAATAAATGCTCACTGAATTACTTGAAATGTATAACAGTGAGAAATGTCAAGCCAATGTTTGTGGTCCACATGAGCTTCTGACTTCACCTTGCTCTGTAACGCAACCTGTTTATCTGGCTTTCCCTTGCATTTATTGGAGCCTTGTGGGTCCTTCTGTATTGTTATGGTGCCTTTACTTCCCAGTGTTCAACTGAGGAAAGGAAATATGAGTCAGTACTCACTATTTGCTGAGTAAGTGAAATACCTGTTTCAAAAATAAGTAATTTGGATCCAGGGGCCCCCTGAGATATAAGTTTTATTTTTCTTTACAAGTACAAATTCCTTTGGATTAAGGAACTGCCCTAAATCTGTCTTCATCTAAAACTATTCTTGCGGGACTATTTAATGTCCATTTTCTCTGACTGCCTGCCTTTTTTATTCTGGTTGTGTTTTGTATATTTACAATTGGAGGCAGGTTCACATTTTGTTCCAGTGTTCCCACCAATCAATTGTAAGGAAATGCCAGACTCCAGTTCCTGTTATTGTCCCCTCTCCCTTGAACAGCTGTTGAATCTCTGCTACATGATATATTCTGCCTCAACCTTCTACTGGAGAAAGCAGGCTGGTCCTCATCATAGAGGCTACAACACTAATGGATCAGTAGCTTCTTAAAAGATATTTAGCACGGGAACAGACCCTTCGGTCAAATTCATCCATGCCGACCAGATATCCTATGTTAATCTAATCCCAATGGTCATTATTTGGCCCATATCTCTCTCAAACCATTCCAATTAAATACCCATCCAGGTGTCCTTTGAATGTTGTAATTGTCCCAACCTCCTCCACTTCCTCTGGCAGCTCATTCCAAACACGCACCACCCTCTGTGAAGAAGTTGCCCCTTTTAAATCATTCCCTTCTCACCCTAAACCTATGCCCTCTAGTTCTGGACTCCCCCACCCTCGATAAAAGACGTTGGCTAGTCACCATATCCATGCCCCTTATGATTTTATAAATCTTTATAAAGTCACCCTTCAGCCTCTGATGCTTCAGGGAAAACAGCCCCAGCCTATTCAGTCTCTCCCTATAGCTCAAACCCTCCAGCCTTGGCAACATTCTTGTAAGTCTTTTCTGAACCCTTTCAAGTTTCACAATCTATCTGAGGGCGTGTCACTCATGGTGTTGACTGAAATACCTTGAATGGAATTTGAGCCCACGATGTCTGACTTGAGGCAACAGTGCTAACCACTGAGCCATGGATGACACCTACACAGGTTGATGCAGGTCCAGAGCAGACTGTCTGGGAGCAAGTGGAGGTGGATAGTGTTAGCAAATTCAAGAAAGCAAAACAGGTATTGAATGTGACTGAGGTCTAGGAGGAACCTATTAGTCTGCGTTGACTCAGCTTTGGTGGAATGGATTACATTATAGGATTTTCTGAAGCTGTCGGCTGCAAACAGGTTCCTTTCTTTTTTTTTGGAAGTCAACTCTCAAAGTCCAGGTTTTCTGGAAGAAGCTGCTGGAGTGACCCTTCACTCCCCACTAGCTGCCCTCTTCATCCCCAGCCGCTGCTTTCCTTTTCGGTGTGAAATTGCTGCATTCTGTGTCCGAACTTGGAAGCATTCCCTTCACCGAACCATCATCCCCATGCACGCACTGATCCACATTGTTTACCAGTCCAGCAATGCTCAGGTTTTAAAACCCTTATCTTTCTTTCACATCATTACATGGCTTCACCTATTCCTACCTCTCTAATCTCCCAAAATCCTCCTACAGCTCTGCCCTCCTCCAAATCTGGTCTCTTGTGTAAGATGATGAAAGATCTGGTGAATGGAGTATAATGTGAGAAATCTGAATTGGCAGGAAGAATAAGAAAGAATATTTTCTGAAATGCTGAGAGATTACAGTGCTCAGAGATGCAGAGGGATCTGAATGTCTCGGGCATGAATCACAAAATGCTGGTGTGCAGGTACAGTAAGTAATTAGAAAAGTTATAATTTATTGTGATGGAAATTGAATGCAAATGTTCTCAGGTTATGCTTCAGTTGTGCTAGGCACACACCGTTATACTGATGAAACCATGTGGAGTGTTATGTACAGAATTAATCATGAGGGCAGTTATGGCACAGTGGTAGTGTCCCTACCTTTGACCCAGGAGGCCTCGGTTCAAGTCCCACCTGTTCTAGAGATATGTAATAACACCTGTACAGGTTGATTAGAAACAAAAATAGATTAATCACCTTTTAACTATGTAAAGCAGTTAAAGATTTATCAGAATAATACCTGGACCAGTGATGGAGTGGTGTGTTATGAGGGAAGATTGGACAGATTAGATTTGAGTCTATGTTGAAATGCAATCCAAGAATGTCGTTTGTTGGTATCACTTTTGGATTTATTCAAGAAACTTTAGCATTACTAATTGTTGATGAGATTGCAACATTTCATCCAATGGGACCAAATTTAATTTGGAATGGCCTTACTCTATGTGCATCTCCTCACTACCATGTGGATTAAATAGTGGTGCTACCTGACCCAACCTCCTGGTTAGGAGGGCTTGACTGCTCTTGTGGTGGTGTGGTAGTGTCCCTACATCTGAACCAAGAGACCTGGGTTCAAGTCCCATCATGTCTCTGAACAGGTTGATTGAAGCTGATTTTTGAGAAGGTATTCAGAAGGCCTTAAACTTTCCACTTGTGGGTTTCTGCAGAGCTGCAATAGCCCCTTTGTTCGGATGCTATGAGCAAAGAAAAATGTAATTTACATGTGGGTTCCAAAGCTGTTGGTTTCTGTGTGTTTATTGCAGATCCACATCTTGAAGTAACGCTGTGATAGAAAGAGGGCAGTAATTCTTGCTCGCTGACTCAGAGTAGTAAAGTCTGTTTAAATTCCGGTTGCAGAGTTGGGGTCATGACCCACTCCTATCTCCTCATTCCCATTCCATTTTGACCTCTGGCAGCAATTTTGTGTTGCAAGTCTTCGTTGGCATTTAACTCTTTAACAACCAAGAGGTTAGTGGAGAGGATCTCCAAACTGAACCGACTAGAAATAATACAATTTCATTTTGTATTAATGTGTGTAAGGTAGAACACAAGCAGGATTTTGCACATCTTGACACATTCTGAATATCTTGGTGTTTTTTTACTTCAATGTATTGGTCCTATGTCTTATCCACAGGACCATTTATGACAAGAAATGTAAGATGGTTTTGAGTAGATGGTTCTACATTTGTGGCAGAAGCTGACTGGACCTTGATTTCATTGGAAGAGCAAATACTTTGTTCCTGCTCAACTTTAGCAAAAGCCGATTCATAGACCCATCACCTGAACCTGTCTTTTGTGAGATTGCATCAGGTGATGAAGGAGCAGTGCTCCAAAACCTTGAGATTTCAAATAAACCTGGTGTCTAATGACTTCTGACTTCGTTCAAAATGTGAATACGTTGTGTTTTGAGCTGGGGTTCTCCTTCACTTATTGGACTGTCCCATAATCATTAATGCCTACTGTAATCGACAGACAGAGGAGCTTGGATTTTATTCAGTCTCTCTCTATGTCCTCCTCCTCTTGATCCTTCATTCTCCCCCCACCCATACTTTCCTCCAGTTTGATGTAGATAGCAATGAGATCACTATTCACCCAATGTATCCTCTGCAAATGGCTCTTAATCCCTTCAGTGAGTAAACATTCAGTTGAAATCCTTTAACAAAAGACTTCCAGTTCCATTTAATTTGATTCTGTAGTCACGGCATATGACCTACACTCCGTGCAGTGCAAATGCAATGTGATGTGCGCACATCCTGTGAAACGAGGATGTTTTGGTCCTTCTCATTTGCTCATTAAGTCTGCAGAGTGACAAGGGCATGAGTCCCTCAGCATCGATATTGAGGTGACACGTGGTTACCCAAGGTGCTAGTCAAATCATTAGCAAAAGCCTGTGTTAAGTGCTGATCTGTTCACACTTCAGTCTTCAAAGATTACTGATTATTTTGAGTCTGCGTGATATTTGTTTTGTGTTCTCAATCTTCAGTGATTTGAAATCAAAGTGGATATATATATACCAAAAACCCTGTGTTAAACCAATTTTGTAGGATACATTTTTTGGAATGACCTTATTCATTGATTCTAACAATATTACAGTTGCTTTTGTTATTGCTTGAGTCTGGGAACAATACACTGGATAGCCACTAAACAAGAACTTTGAATTCTGAAAATTAGAAACAAAAGCAGAAATAGCTACTGAAATTCAACAGGTCTGGTGGTATCAGTGGAAAACGGAGTTAACATTTCGGGTCCACAAACCCTTCTTCATAACTGGACCCAAGCTGTTAACTCTGCTTTCTCTCCACAGATGCGCTGGACCTGTTGATTTTCTGTAGCTATTTCTGCTTTTGTTTCGGGATAGCCATGATGAACCTGGGATTTGAATGTCTTGATTAAGTAGGTTACGTGTACATTGGGAATGGTATGTTACACTTGTATGTTTTCATCCAAAATTGTTTTATTTACACTTGGTTAAGCCCTTATCCTTTGGGAAATATAAAAAAAAGTTCCACTGATGGCTTTGTATAAAATGAAATGAAATAGTTCATTGATTTTGTTTTTTTGGTTGCATCGCGCTTTAGGACTACCTTGACTAAATCAATCAAGTCAGAAAATGTGTGTGAACAAGTCTGGGAGCATTTGCTTGCCACTGGACTATCTGTTTCTGAACTGAGCAAGAGATTGTGCCGTACTGTGTGATTCTGAATGAAATGTCTCTGGAAGCACATAAAAGGGGGTTAAGGGAACGAGTGAAAACTTGGTTATTCCTCGGGCAGTCAATCTAATTGACCAATCCTTCCCTGTCCCTTGTTGGAAATTTTCCATTCTCCCTAAAGTTCTGATTGGTACAGGCCAACAGAAGTTTTTTGACTCTGCGATCACTCACTATGTGCAAGTTGGATGTGATTTCCATTTTTATTTGTTCATCAGATGTTGCCCATCCCTAATTGCCCTTGAGAAGTTGGCGGTGAGCTGCTGAGTTCACTCTCTGCAGCCCTTGAGATTTAGGGACACCATTTATGCTGTTTGGGAGGAAGTTCCAGGATTTTAACCCAGTCACACTGAAATATATAAATGTTCATTCACAGTTAAGATGGTGCATAACTTGAGGGGGAACAGGCAGGGGATAGTGTTCCCATGTATTTACTGAGTTTGTTCTTCTAATGATTGTGGGTTTGGAAGGTGTTGCAAAGGAGAATGGATGCAATGTTGCATGGCCTGTGGGTGGATGGTACACATCACTGCCACTGTGTCGGCGGTGGATGGAAGTGAATATTGAAGGTGGTGGAGTAAATGGAATACCTAATTTTGAATGCGTTGAGGTCCTAGACTGTTGTTGAAGCTGCACCCACTCAGGCAAGTGTCAATTGTTTTGTCACACTCCTCGTGGATTGTAGGCAGGCGATTGGGGGACTGGCAGTGAGTTACTCACTACAGAATGTTTAGCCTCTGACCTGCTTTTGTAGCCATAATATTTACATCCTGGTCCAGTATAGTTTCAGATCAATTTATATTCTTTTATGGGATATGAGTGTCACTGGCTGGATCAGCATTTATTGCCAATCCCTAACTGCTGTGATGGTACTTGAGAGACAGTTATATTGGTGTGGAGTCACATGTAGGCCAAATCAGGTCAGGATGACTGATTTCCTTAAAGACACACACGGGAATTCCTACAGGCCTGACATCAAACCGGAACTCCGTTAATAAACATGTTGATTTGGATCCCATTTACCAACCTCTCAAAAACCGAACTGGAAGTGACGCCACCAACCACAACAGATCAAGACCCCTAAATAGCAAGCGGGACAGAATGCCAACCTTCATCGGAGGCTCACTGATAATTTTACCTAGCATGGTGATGAAACATCTGAGAACAAATCTACCAGCTCAGTGAGCAAACTTATAACCTGAGCTACAAATCTTCTCAAATCGCAGATTTCCTTCACTAAATGACAATAAATTTTGGTTATGTGGTCACCATTAAACTAGCTTATTAAAATTATTGTTTATTTAAACTTAATTTTATCATCCAACTTGGGATTCAGACTTATGGCTGGAGTGTCTGGATTACTAGCCCAGTGACATCACCACTACACCATTGTCTTCCCTGTATTGTAACTGAATGTTGGTTGTGGGGAATTCAGTGACGGTAATGCCCTTAAATGTGATGGTTAGATTCCCTGTTGCTGGAGATGCTCGTTGGCTGACATCTCTGTGCCTCTTGTCAACCCTATACTAGATATTGTCCAAGTCATGCTGAATATGGACACAGTATCTGAGGAGTTGTGAATGGTGCTCAACATTGTGCAATTAGTAGTGAAAATCTTCATTTCTGACCTAGTGTTGGAGGGAAGGTCAGAGATGAAGTAGCTGAAGATGGTTGGACCTTGAACAGCACCTTGAAGAATTCCTGCAGAGCTGTCCTGGGAATGAGATTGCTGACCTCCAATAATTAGAACCAGCTTCCTTTGTGATAGCTGTATCCATCACTAGTGGAGAGTTTTCTTGATTCCTATTGACTCCAGCTTTGCTCGGGCTCCTTGATACCACACTTGGTCAAAGGTGGCTTGATGTTAAGTCATTTTCCCCTCTCCTGTGGCATTCAGCTCTTTTGTCCATATTTGGAGCAAAGTTGTAATGAGGTCCGAAGCAAAGTGACCCTGGCAGAACACAAACTGAGTATCAGCGAGCAGTTCGTATTGAAGAAAAGCCAATTGAAAGAACTGTTAATGACCCACTCTGATGTCTTTCTGCAGCATCATGAGAAGAATTATTAAATGAGCTTTCCAGCATCTCCTGAGTTTGTGAAGGTACGCAACTTCTACAGCCTAGCTTACAGAAGTACAACAATGAAGGCTCTTCAATTTTGCTTTGTTGCCAGTTTGGGACACCCAGAGGTCACGAAGGAAACAATATAATTGCCAAGCTTTCTTCTGCCCATCGCAGGCCATTAATTCTTTGTCAAGGTCACGCTGTCCAATCTTAATAGGTTGCTAAGATATTTCGCTTCATACCCGTGAGATTTATGGTTGATTGGTTGGCTGCATAGAGACTGCCTGCTTCTCCAAATATGGTACGAAGCAAAAAGATTCTTTTGTAAATATTCCTCCCTGCTTCCCTGGAAATAATGCAATAATATCAAGCAAAGCTTGACCTATTGTACCTCTTCTGGCTCTAGGGTAGAGCTTTCCAATTAATTCCATTCATCTGCCTTTTCTCCATTACCCTGTCAATGTTTCTCAATTTGAGTTCTGATTGACTTCTGTCTCTCTTGGTTTTAATGAACCTTTTTCCTGCTGCACTTCCAGGCAGTGCAGTCCAGGCCATTGCAACTAGCTATGTTGCATAAAGGTCACCCCTGAAAATACTGATGTGAATTCTTGTACCCCTAGCAGACAAAACTACCACTTGGAGAATGTTGTTACCACCATGTTTAGTTAGCATAGAAAAACAGGCAACAAACAGATGATAAAGCTGGAGGTGGACGACCAGACTGAGTAAATTTGTCTCCCTAGTGCGTTTGCTCAGCAGTTCGGGACAGCCCTCTCTGTGATCAGCTACTTGAACACTGATTGAGACTGGAGTAGGGAATTTCTGATGTGTGTTTCCCAACTGTGCTGAACAATGCATTTTCACGCAGTGTAAACCTTACCCAATGGACTTTATCTGCCCATGTTTGCATTTTTCTATGGAATCAGACTGTCACATTGGCTCTACCTGCCCAACGTTGGCTCCTCATGTCTCTCCCAAGCTGTTGCAGCACTAAGATATGCACAATAGCACATCCGTAAGTTTGACGTTTGACCTGTATAACATTAGCTGGTCAGCGGAGCTAGTCATGTCTCAATTAGTCTTGAGGATCACTTAGATTGGAACCATGCTCATGTTGCAGCTGTACTGGACATTGGTTAGGTGACTGTTGGAATATTGCGTGCAATTCTGGTCTCCTTCCGATCGGAAAGATGTTGTGAAACTTGAAAGGGTTCAGAAAAGATTTACAAGGATGTTGCCGGGGTGGAGGATTTGAGCTATATAGGGAGAGGCTGAATAGGCTGGGGCTGTTTTTCCTGGATCATCGGAGGTTGAGGGGTGACCTTTATAGAGGGGCATAGGTAGGATAAATAGACTAAGACTTTTCCCTGGGGTCGGGGAGTCCAGAACTAGAGGGCATAGGTTTAGGGTGAGAGGGGAAAGATATATAAAGGAGACCTAAAAGGGTAACTGTTTCACACAGAGGATGGTACGTGTATGGAATGAGCTGCCTCAGAATGAAAGGATAACCCTTTGGAACGGAGGCATAATTACAGAATTCCTGCAATGTGGAAGCTGCCCATTCGCCCATCAGATTCACAGCAAACATCTGAAGAGTATCCCACCCAGACCCACCCTAACCTATCCCTGTAACCCTGCATTTCCCATGGCTAATCCACCTAACTTCCACACTAGGGACAATTTAGCATGGCGAAAGTGAGGACTGCAGATGCTGGAGGTTCAAGTTGAGTGTGTGGTGCTGGAAAAGCACAGTAGGTCAGGCAGTATCCAAGGATTAGGGAAGGGCTTTTGCTCAAAACATGACTCTCCTGCCCCTCGGATGCTACCTGACCTTCTGTACTTTTCCAGCACCACACACTCGACAATTTAGCATGGCCAATCCCAACCTAACCTGCACACCTTTGGACTGTGGAGCGATACCCCATGCAGGCACAGGAAGAATGTGTACTTCGCACAGGAAGAATGCGTATTCTGCACAGTCACCTGAGGGCGGAATTGAATCCAGGTCCCTGTGCTGTGAGGCAGTGGTGCTAACGACTGAGCCACAGTGCTATCCAAAAGAGGAGGAGTTTTGTCAACCAGAGAATTGTGAATCTGTGGAACTCCGTGCCAGAGAGGGCTTCGGTGGTCAAGTCATTGTGTGTAAGACAGAGCTAGATGGGTTCCTGATTGGTATAGGGATCAAGGGGAGAAGGCAGGAGAATGGAGTTGAGAAACATATCAACAGCAATTGAATGACACAGACTTTGATATGCCAAATGGAGAAGGCAGAGGGGATATCTGGCAATGTTTTGAGAGTAGAACTGGGTGCTTTTGTGATGTTGCAAGTATGTGGTCAAAATAAAATTTGGGATATACCAGCTGGGTAATTCCAGGCTGCATTTCTTTACCCTTGGGCATTGTGAATGTGGGACTCCTGCCCCTGACAGAGGTGCTCAGGTTGGCAGTAAATTGAAAAATCTCGAAGGCAAAGTTATTGAGGGTTACTGAACCAAAGCAAATGGATGGAATTAAGATGCAGGCCACAAAATAATTGAATAGCTGAGCAAGTCTGAAGGGCTGATTTGGCCATCTCCTATCTCCCTGTAGGGAGTGACTCATATTTGTTAAAGAATCAATTTAGCATTCATATACTTGAATGCGTTCAGTGTCATTTGACTGGAGATGCAGCCTTGAGTTCACATTGAGTACATCTGTAGGATTATCCTACACAGAGATACTCGTCTGTGTTTCCAGAATGTTCCAGTGTGTGTCGGGGTTGCTTTATGTAAATGCAGGAGGAATTAGCTGGTTTGATTGTGGACCTGCTGGCCAGCCAGCCAAAATGCAAATGAGGAGCAAACTGATGATTTAATGGTCTGCAACAGACATTGGCATTTAAATGCAGATCCTCTTGGGCAGAATGAATGACCTTTTTGTGAGTGCAGTCTGCTCAGCTGAGGCCTGAAGGGATCTCAGACTAATGCTCAGACTCGTTACTGTGTGAATGTCGGTTTATTATCCGTACAGCAGAATTATAGTGGCAATTTAAATAATTTGAAAAATGTAAACACAGTTGACACTCATTGATTCAATCTCTTCTTTGCAGGCAAAAGGTCTTCAGTTTCACAGACATGACACCCCTCTTGTGTTGGCCTGTTGATTTGGGCCTCAAAAGTCTAGCTCCCCCAGCATTTGTACAATCTAATCCTTAGCTTGGTGACACAACCTGTTTTATTTGGGTCTGCGAGTCTTCTACTGGCCTATGACTGCAGTCAATTTAGATCAAGGGTTCCAGGAACTAGATTAATAGGCTAATAAATATTTGCAAAACAGCAGGATCAAAATTTAATAGACCCCGTATTAAAGCAGGTATTGGAAAATGGTATTGTTAAATACGAGCAATAGAAAGAGCTTCTTCTATAAAACAGCTGTAAAGTTTGCAGGATCTCTGGAACTAGATTGGAAAATTGCTTTTAAAATATAGTCATTCCATAGGATTAACATCAGAGGCTGGCCATTCAGCCCAATTACTCTGTGCTGGTGTTTATGGTCTGCACAAGCCACTTCCTATTATATCCTCATTTCAATCTGTTACTCTACTTTTTTTAATCTCATTATTTCTGCTTCTCCCTAAATCTACACTCTTTGATTCAAATGCTTTCTGTGGTAATGAGTATCACAGACTATTCACTGAGAGTATATCAAATTGGACAGCCAATTTTGGGAAACCGGCTTCACAGACAAATTTCTAGCATTGCAGAACTTGACGAGTAACATGAACAATTTTGGTTTCTATGTAGTGCGTCTTATGTGGTGAAATATTTTGTGGGGTCTTGCAGGAAAGTTGACCCACAGGATTTAGCATTGAACCACCTGAGGCAAAAGTGAGGACTGCAGATGCTGGAAACCAGAGTCTAGATTAGAGTGGTGCTCGAAAAGCACAGCAGGTCAGGCAGCATCCGAGGAGCAGGAAAATCAACGTTCCAGGCAAAAGCCCTTCATCAGGAATCTACATGAGGCACTTAGAGTCATAGAGATGTACAGCATGGAAACAGACCCTTTGATCCAACCCATCCATGCTGACCAGATATCCCAACCCAATCTAGTCCCACCTGCCAGCGCCCGGCCCATATCCCTCCAAACCCTTCCTATTCATATACCCATCCATATGCCTCTTAAATGTTGCAATTGTACCAGCCTCCACCACATCCTCTGGCAGCTTATTCCATACACGTAACACCCTCTGCATGAAAAAGTTGCCCATTAGGTCTCTTTTATATCTTTCCCCTCTCACCCTAAACCTATGCCCTCTCGTTCTGGACTCCCCGATCCCAGGGAAAAGACTTTGTCTATTTATCCTATCCATTGCTTGACTAAATGTTTGATCAAAGTAGTAAGGTTTTAAGGGGTGTCTTAAAAGAGATCAGACAAGAAGTGTTTGAGAGAAAATCCTGGAATTTAAGGACTCAGCAGCTGAAGGAGTTATTGCTGACAATCGAGGCTATTCAAGAGGTCAGAATGGAAGGAGCACAGAGTGTGCAGTATGATGGGGCTAGAGGAAGTTGCAGAGATGGGGAAGAATTGCTTTTGTTGGCCTCAATGTAGTTTCCTGTGGGAAAACCTGTACAATACATCCCATTCCCCTAACTGGGATGAGTTGGGGAGATTTGGAAGCTGGTGAATTCTGTGTTAAGGCCATGTGATTGTAAGCTCCCTAGCCGGAAGATGAGGTGTCTTCTTCCAGTTTGCATGTGGCCTTATTTCGACGGTGGAGCAGGCCCAGGATATGGACATATCATATGCGTCACTTCGTCCCAGGCCCAGCCCTCCCACTCCACTCTGCCCTCTTTAGCCTGACCCAACCTATCCATCTTCCTTCTCGCCTGTCTGCTCCATCCTTCCCACTGACCAATCACACCACCTAGCTGCATCCCACCTATGTTTCAGCCAGCCCCAACCCCCTGTATTTATTTTGTAGCCCCCTTCCCTTCCCTCAGTCCTGATGAAAGGTTTCAACCTGAAACATCGATTCCCCTGCTCTGCTGCTTGACCTGCTGTGCTTTTTCCAGCTCCACTTCTTATCCATTCCAGTATTTGGCATGCAACCTAAGGCATGTGTTCCAGTGTTGTACAGAGGGAGCCCTACAATGCGATCTCTCATCTGTGACATTGAACTAGTGCTGATCTGCTTGTTGCTGCAGCTCACATGGATCTAAAAATCTCCAGGAACTGTTTGAGAGAGAGCAGAAAATAGTCAGTCTCCTGACCAAAATCCTTCGTTTGGCCAGCATCACCAAAGTGAATCAGCTTAAAAGCAGAGCGGTTTCAAGGGCATTGGAGTATGGGACTAACTGGGGGAAAGTGAGGACTGCAGATACTGGAGATCGGAGACCAGGTTAGAGTGGTGCTGGAAAAGCACAGCAGGTCAGCAGCATTCGAGGAGCAGGAAAATTGATGTTCTGGGCAGGAGCTCTTCAGGAATTTCCAACCCGCCGATTTTCCTGCTCATCGGATGCTGCCTGACCTGCGTGCCTTTCCAGCACCATTCTAATCTTGTCTTATGGGACTAACTGACTCTTTAGAAGAGCTCACAAAGAGTATGAACTGGACAATTATCTCCATTGACATTTTGTGGGATCGTACAAAATGGCCGACCGACTTGACAATGTGTTAGGCGGTGCCCTTCAGCATATGGGTTTTAGTGAACATTTAAGCTGTTTGCAGACTCCCAAAGTTGAATTTCTAGTAAGCAGCTGGAGGTGTTTTTTCATCCTAAATCCTTTTTTGCTTTACCCACAGAACGTTAGGCAGCCTTACCCTCTTTTGTTCAGGGACTTCAAATGCCTTTTGTGTCAGTTTACAGTTCGTGACTGTTAGAAGTGCATTTACTATAACATCTTGTCCGCTTTACGTGATCTGCCTCACTGCTCACTCAAATGGAACTTGGTACTTGACCTGTTTTGCATAAGAAAAAGCAGGAAACGTAGCATGTGTTGTTTCTGACAGTAAAAGGCCTCTCTCTCACACAGTGAATAAGCAGGATGTTTTCTGTACTTTGTTGTTTGGCTGCCGGTTTTTGTGATTAGCATTGGAGTTCTGATGCCTACAGATCCCAACGTGCCTGAAATCTGGGCCACCGGTTCAAGTCCCAAGACTTCAGCATGAGATCTAGGCTTAACCTCCAGTAAAGTGCTGAGGGAGGGTTGCACTGTGCAAATGAGACGTTAAACCAAGCCCCGTTTTGTCCTGGATTTCGGATGCACTGTAGATTCACTAAAATTGAAAGGCCTTTTGCCTTTAAAGGGCATTTTGCAAATCGTTATTCTTACAAACATACAATGGTGTAAATCATTCAAAGGATTATTGCTTGCTTGCATGAAAATTACTTTTCTCACTCCGTAATGAAGTATGTGCAAAGATCAAAAGTACCTTTTCTTTTAAGGATGGGGAAGAGAATTGCAAATGAATGTTGTCCTTGATTCTCCAAGAATGAATGGTTAATCTTCCTGACACTGTAGCAAGCAACCTGGGACAAAAATAAGACCATGAAGAAAAATTGTGCTTGAAAGATTTTATTTGTAATAAATGTACCTTCTTCAGAAATATTGGGGAAATGTGACCTCTGAGAATAGGGTCAACTAGAAGTTAACAGGAAGTGCTAGAGAAATTCCAACAGATCTGCAATGGCTCAGAGATTATTGTAGAAGAAATGGGTTTAAATTCATAGGATATTGGCACGAGGACAGGGAAGGTGGGAGCTGTTCCAAAAGAATGGACTCCACCTGAAACATGCTGGTAACATGTTAAGGGGTTAATTTGCTGTGCTGACCAGCAGGAAATTGGATGTCCTAGAGGGTAGGATGCTATGTTTCTCTATCTTGCAGGTACAATGTAAAAAAAATTTACATTACCATCTCCTATTATTCACAGTAAATTTACATTATTATCTCGTATTCCGAATCAATAAGAACATTGCAGTTGGAATTCTGACCACACCCTGCAGACCTTGCCATTGAGGAATAATTTACATTACATTGTTTCTGGAAATTGTCAAGTCACTGCATTGTGTCTTGAGTGGTATGTGACTGTAGGGGAGTGGCTGGTAGTTGTCTTGTGGGCATTACTAACTGTGATGTAGCATCCTGTATGAAAAAAAGAGGACTGTTCCCTTCTTCAGATAGCTTCTCTTGACACGCTTCGCAAGCATTGCAAAGAGTGTTAAATGATCCTCCAAAGCTTGTACTTGCTTAATAAAATTTGGCTGTTCACAGACGTTGGCGTAGTGCAGTGGCATCAAGTGTGTAAGAATCTCAAGAAAAAGAACCTAACACTGGGACTAGAATCCTGGTGAATCACATAACATGGGCTTTAAACCAAATAGTGAGCAGGGTGGGTTCAGTTGCAGGGAAAATTATGGAAAACGTTAAAGGGGGAGGAAGGCTCAGCAGAGTCAGAGGGACGGAAACATCCCCTTTGATCCAACTCGTCCATGCTCACCAGGGTTTGCTAATGAAACCAGTCCCACTTGCCTGCGTTTGGCCTATATCCCTACAAATATCTCCTTTTCATGTACCCGTCCAAATGTCTTTTAAAAGTTGTAACTGTACTTGCATCTACCACTTCTTCTGGCAGCTCATTCCATGTATCCACCACCCTCTGTGTGAAGAAGTTGCCCCTCTTTTACCTTTTAAATTTTTCCCCCATCAAACTTGTGCCCTCTAGTTTTAGACTCCCCTACCCTCGCAAAAAGACCTGAAACGTTTTTTTTTATTTTATTTATGCCCCTCATGATTTTAAAAACTTCTATAAGGTCACCCTTCAACCTCCAACACTCCCAAAGAAAAAAGTCCCAGCCCACCAGGACTGGGTGAGATACATCCAAGGATAACGAGAGAAGCAAGGATGGAAATTGGGAAGGCGCTAAGGTTAGTGTTTCCTCCAATTTAAGGAATGCCTGGGAACTACAATTCGAGAGAGCACACAAACAAGAGAGTTAGAATAACAAGGTAAAACATTCAAAGATGGAAAAGTCAGAACAAAGTCAAATTGACTGTGATAAATTTGGTAAAGCAGACAGGTTCACCCATTGTCAAGTCATTATCAAACAATTGACCAGCCAGCATGAAGCGTTAGAATTATTGATGGGCTCTTAAAGTTTCTAGAACAAGTAATAGGACATAGAATGGAAAGGGAGATCAATCTAATTTCATGCACAACAGATACGGGGACATCTATGAGAAGGGGGGGGGACAGTCAATGCAGGCCTAAGGATGTTGTACTTAAGTGCATGCAGTATACAAAACAAGGTAAATGAGCTTATAGCACATTGAAATTGTTGGGTACGATGTGCGTATCACAGGGATGTGGCCATAAGTTGATCAGGTACGAAACTAAATATCCAAGGATACACCACCTCTCAAAAGGACAAACTGTTGGACAGAAGGAGGTGGGGCTGCCTTGTTTATTAAAAATGAAATTAAATCATTAACAAGAAGGGATATAGAATCAGAAAGTGTAGAGTCTGTGTGTGGAGTTGAGGAAACGCAAAGGATACATGACCCTGATGGGAATTGTGCACAGGCCTCCTAGAGATAGTCAGAATATGGGGAAGAAAGTAAATCGCTAGATAGAACAGGTCTGTAAGAAAGGAAGAGAAAGTGAGGTCTGCAGATGCTGGAGATCAGAGCTGAAAATGTGTTGCTGAAAAAGCACAGCAGGTCAGGCAGCATCCAGGGAACAGGAGAATCGACGTTTCGGGCATAAGCCCTTCTTCAGGAATGATCCTGAAGAAGGGCTTATGAAAAAAGCCTCATTCCTGAAGAAGGGCTTATGCCCGAAACGTCGATTCTCCTGTTCCCTGGATGCTGCCTGACCTGCTGCGCTTTTCCAGCAACACATTTTCAGCTCAGGTCTGTAAGAAAGGCAGTGTTACCATAAGCTTTGAAGGCTTCAATATGCAAGTGGACTAGGTAAATCAGATTGGTAGCAGATATCAAGAAAAATAATTTGTGGAATATCTACAAGATTTTTTTGGGGAGCAGCTTGTGGTGGAGCCCACTAGGGAACAGGCAAAATCTGGTTTTGGTGGGATGTAATGAGTTGACTTGATTAGTGAGCTAAAGGTGAAGGAATCCCTGAGGGGCTGTGATTGTAGTGTGACAGAATTTATCCTGCAGTTTGGGGAGAAGCTGGAATCTGACGTAACGGTATTACAATAGAATAAAGTGAACTCCAAAGACAAGAGGGAGGAGCTGGCCAGAGTTTGATTGGAAGGGGAGCCCAGGAGAGAAGACAGTGGAGTAGCAATGGCGGGAGTTTCTGGGGTAATTCAGGAGGCACAGCAGATATTTATCCCAATGAAGAAGAAGCATGCTGAAGGATGGATGAAGCAGCCAACGCTGATGAAGAGAGTCAGGGTCAGCATAAAAAACAAGAGAAAAATCATACAACGTGGTGAATATTAGTGAGAAGCCAGAGGACTGGGAAATCTCTTTAAAAACCAGCAGAGGATATCGGGGGGTGGGGGGGAGGGGGTGGGGAAGATGAAATATGACAGTAAACTAGCTAATATTAAAAAAATTGCAAGAGATTGTTTAGAAATATAAAAAGTAAGAGAGAAGCAAGAGGGGACATTGGACTGCTGGGACATGAGGCTGGCGATGTAGTAATGGGGAACAAAGAAATGGTGGAAGAACTGCTTAGGTACTTTGCATCAGTTTTCACAGTGGAAGACACCAGTATACCAGAACTTCATGATAGTCAGGGGGCAGAGGTGTGTGTAGTGACCATCACTAAGGAGAAAGTGCTGAGTAAACTGAAATATTTGAAGGTGGATATGTCACCCAGACCAGATGGACTGCAATCCAGAGTTCTGAAGGAGATAAATGAGATTGTGGAGGCATTGGTGGTGATCTTTCAGAAATCACTGAGTCAGAGAGTGCCCCAGAGACTGGAATACAGCTACTTTAGTACCTCTGTTTAAGGAGGAAGGGAGGTAGAAGACAGGAAACTAATAGACTAGCTAGCCTGACCTCAGTTGTTAAGGTTTTAGAGTCCATTATTAAGGATGAGATTGTGGAGTACTTGGAAGTGCATTGTAAAATAGAGTTGAATCAGCATGGCTTCATCAAGGGGCGATCACTCCTGACAAATCTGTTAGAATTCTTTTAAGGAGGTAATGAGCAAGTTAGATAAAAGAGAGCCAGTGGATGTGATTGATTTAGATTTCCAGGAGGTCTTTGACAACATGTCTCACAGGAGGTTGCGAAACGAGATAGGACCCACGGTGTTAGGGGCAAGGTACTGGCATGGATAGAAGAATAGCTAATTGGCAGAATGCAGAGTAAGGAGAAAAGGGTCTTTTTCAGGATGACTGCCAGTGATCAGAGGAATTTGGCATAGGTTAGTGTTGGGTTTACACTTATTCATGTTCTACATAAATGATGTAGAAGGAACTAAGACCACTGTATATATCTTTGCAGATGACACAAAGACAGATGGAGGGACTGGTAATGTTGAGGAAGCAGGGAGGCTGCAGGAGGACTTGTATAGGCTAGGAGAGTGGGCAAAAAATGGTCGATAGAATACAATTTGGGCAAGTGTGACGTTATGCACTTTGGAAGAATAGTGGCTTCAGAAATCTGAAGCACTCAGGAATTCGGGATTCTCAAGTTTAAAATACAGGTCTGGTTAGGAAGGCAAATGCAATGTTAGTGTTCATTTCAAGAGGGCTAGAATACAAAAGCAAGAGATGTACTGCTGAGGCTGAATAGGCTCTGGTCAGACTTTGGAATATTGAGAGCAGTTTTGGGCACTGTATCTAAGGAAAGATGTGCTGGTGTTGGGTTTATCCATAGGAGTTTACAAGGACAATCCTGGGATGAAAGGCTTGTCACGTGAGTTGAAGACTTTGAGTCTGTACCTGGTGGGGTCTAGAAGGATGAGGGGGGGGGGGGGGGGGGGATCTGATTCTAAATTTAGAGAATATTGAGAGGGTTTGATAGTGTGGATGCGGACAAGATGTTTCCACTAGTTGGAGACACTAGGACCAGAGGGCACAGACTCTGAGTGAAGGGATGATTCTTTAGAGCTGAGATGAGGATTTCTTTAGTCAGAATGTATAGAATCTGTGGATCTCATTGCTGCAGAAAGCTATGGCCACTAAGTCATTGCATTTAAGGCAGAGCTAGGTTCTTGATTAATAAGAGAATCGAGCATTCCAGGAAGAAGGCAGAATCATGGGGTTGAGAAACCAATCAGCCATAATTGAATGGCAGAGAGCAGACTCAGTGGGCTGAATGGCCTAATTCTGCTCCTGAACATTATGGATTTATGGTCTTCTGTGATGAGAGAAACAGACCTAATGTTTCAAGTTCAATATGGCTAAGACTCGGATTAGACTGAAAGCCACCAGAAATTTCTGTAATTCCAGTGTTTTCTGTTGTTATTTCTGGTTTGCAGCATACTTATTTTTTTATTTCCAGGTTGAACGAGACTTGACTGATCTTGTTGGGTTCAGAGGGAGTGATGACATTGATAATGTTTAGGATAGACATCTCTAGTCTGAATCACAACCACCATCTTGGGTGCTGGTTTGGGGCCTTTCATGCCTAAAATAACAATTTTCCTTCCTTCTCACCAAAAAATTGAGTTGGAAGCGAATGCGCTAATCTTGATTTAACCAGGGCTATGCTAATATTCTTGGCTGTCATTACACCATCTCTTCAAATAGAGTTGATGCCATGGCAGTCAAAAGCCTTTAATGAAGGCCTGAAAACGCAACGGAGCCCAGAGCTATATATTTGGGAAGGTGGTAGTGCGGTGTTTATGGTACAGGACCAGGAACCCAAAGGCAACTACTGTGGGAACATGGGTTCAAGTCCCAACTCTAGCAGAAGGAAAAAGCAGTAAAAGTTGTGAATGACACCCACTGATCTGACTCACCTTGTATACTTCAAACTGGAATTCTGTGTGACCAGGATATTCGTGTCTAATTATTGCTGTTTTTTTTCTCTCTGGGTTGCAGCTGGTGGAATAGATCTGGAATTGAAAGCTAGACTTTGCAATGGTGCTCTGAAGCTGCCATGAATTGTCATTTTAAAAAAACAAAATCTCTTTAGGCAAGAAAATCTGCCATCCTTACCTGATCTGATCTACCTCTGAACCTCCAACAATATAGTTTATTCTTAACTGTCCTATGAAATAGTTGAGCAAACTACTCAGCTGAAGGACCATTAGGGTTGATAATATTGGTCTTGTCACCAATGTATAAAGATAAAGTTACCATATTCCTTCTGGACCATATAGAGAGATAACAGTTGTTGGTCTGACCTGACGGTTACCACACCTTAGGCCAGGGGAGAGATTGAGAAGGGGTGGGGGGGTGGGTGTCCTTCGTGGTAACCTCAGCTGGGGTGGGAATTGAACCCACACTGTTCGCGTCACACTGGCATCACAAACCAGCAGTCCAGCCAACTGAGCTAACTCTTTCCTCCCCCCCAAAGCAGATATCGCATTAAAGAATGAATTAACCATGTGGAGGTCGTCTTATAATAAATACACTTGAACCTAAATTTATTTGTCTTTTATTTGGAAGTCTGGTGGGTAAGTTTGCAGATGACACCAAATTTGGTGTAGTGGATAGTAAAGGAGGATATTTCCAAGTGTAATGGGATCTTGATCAGGTGGGCCAAAGAATAGCAGACGGAGTTGAATTTTGATAGTGAGGTATTGCACTTTGGTAAGGCAAACCAGGGTAGGACTTGTATAGTTATGGCAGGGCCCTGGGGAGTTTGGCCAAACAAAGAGATCTTAGGGGTGCGGGTGCTGAAAGTCGAGTTGCTGGTAGACAGGGCGGTGAAGAAGGTGTTTGGTACGTTTGTCTTTATTGGTCAGAACATTGTTTTATAGGATTTGGGATGTCGTGTTATGGTTGCATATGACGTTAGTTAGGCCACTTTTAGAATACTGTGTTCAGTTCTGGTTTCCCTGCTATAGGAAAGATGTTGTTAAACTTGAAAGGGTTCAGAAAAGATTTACAAGGATGTTGCTTGGGTTGGAAGGTTTGAGCTACAGGGAGGCGGTGAATAGGTTGGGGCTACTTTCCCTGGACTGTTGGAGGCTGAGGGGTGTGGTTTATATAAACATGAGGGACACAGATTGGTTGAATAGCCAAGGTTTTTTTGTCTCTGGTAGTGGAGTCCAAAACGAGAGGGCATAGTTTCACGCAAGGGGAAAGATTTAGGGAGGACTTCAGGGACAACGTTTTCGAGCAGAGGGTGGTGCATAAATGGAATAAACTCCCAGAGCAGGTGGTATAGCTGGTACAATAACAACATTTAACAGACATTTGGATGGGTACATCATTAGGAAGGGTTTAGAGGGATATGGGCCAAATACTAGCAAATGGGACTGGATCAGTTTAGGATATCTAGCTGGCATGGACGAGTTGGACTGAAGGGTCTGTTTCAGTTGTTTAACTCTATGACTCTAATTGCAGATTTGTAAGACATTTCTGAATATTATTGGCTGATTGAAGATGGGAGTGTGGATAGGGGCAGTGGGGGAAGATAGGTCACATATGGTGAGTTGGTGTCCCTGGTCAGTGTAAGTCAGCATGTGTCGTCTTACCATCAGAAAACCTGACTTCAGTTTGCGTGGAAATTGGGTGTGGGAACTGGTGTGTGGACCAGAGCCTTTTACTTTTGGACGTTGTCTTCATTTACGTTTGTGGTTTAAACATTGCACTGAAGAAATGGAAACTGTGTATGTGTATGCGTGTGTAATGTGGTGTAGGGGCAGTGCTCTCACTGTTTACTCCACCTCTACACTTCAGGTATGTTAATGAGGCACAGTTTCCAGTCTTGTGTGTCATGTTTCCGGCATTACAACACTGACCAGCCTTCAAGTGCTTCATTGGCTGCATGGTCTTTTGTTCCCCCTATTAGATGTCAGCTGTTATATAGTTGTCTCCATTCAATGACTTAGTCAGTGGCCTTTTGGGGGAAAGAAAACATAGTGTGATGCTGCAATATGTTATGTATTAGGTAGAGAAATATGTTACTCATTACAGCTTGTCAGCCAAGGGCTGAATTCCAGCGAGAACAGAGTGACTATAAATATTTCATTGCTTTTGTCTAAATAGCTCTTGTGATGTTCTATTGTGTGCATTCAGATATTGTTTTAAGACCACTCAGCAACAGGGACTTAATTGCAGTTACTCTCCTTAGTTGTTTCCCTTAAAGTGAGATACGGTAGGATTGCACCATTGTGTTTCGTGCTGTGTCTCCACTAAAGAATGTATACATGAGCAGAAGTCTGTCAACTCTAGTCAGTTGGAGTTCTCATGATATGACTTTTTGCTGTTGATTAGTCTCCAAAAGAATCCATCCCTCCAAAACACTGCCTTCCCATTTCAAGTGCAGAGTAATCCAACACTTTGTTACCTGACTGGATGGTGATCAGTTTGCAATTATCCAGCATATGTTAAAAACCACAAAATGAAAGGGTTTAGGGAAACTGCAGACCTGTTTTCTCTACATGCTTTGTAATTTTTTTTTCTCAATGGTCATCAGAATCAGTCTGATAAGTCTGCACAGGATTAAACTTGCTCTGAAGTTTATCCTAATCTAGGCCTCAACTTGGAAATTTACTGAATCATCATCGTCTGAGGAATGCCAACTCTTTCAAAAAAAACACGGAAGTAAGATCCTAAAGTTCTCACCCTTGCTTTCAAACCCCTTCCATGGTCTCACTGTCTGTCTTGGGATCTTCCTACAGCCGTTTGAGATATCTAAGCTTTTCCAAACCTAGTCACATGGACATTAACTATTTTGGAATTGCTTGACTGTTGGTGGATGTGCCTTCCATTGCCAAAGCCTTAGGCTTGGGGATTCCTTTCCTAGGCCTGTCTACCTCATATCGGTTAAGGAGCTCTTTCAAAATTTGTCCTTATTTTGCACAGCATGGTGTCACATCTTGTTTGGTAATACCACCATGAAATGTCTTGTCATGCATAACTCCAATAATGATGCCATATTGACCAAATAGATAGAAGTTGCAGAAGAGAATAGATTTATGTGGAGAAGGAATGAACAGTGCAAACTATAAATAGAAGTTGTCGTATTCATTTTATTCCCCTCTACACCAACCTAACACCACCTCCAGTTAGTTGTAATTAAATGTAAATTCACTGGAGATCATTTCTTGCTATATTGCCACCTCTGGGGCAGGGTAAGGGTCCTATGATTTTTTTTTTGTTGGTATTATGTTCAAGAATTTTATTTTTACATGACATAAAAGGCAGGTTTCAAAACCATCACGAAGGAATTTTTTTTTAACTTGCTTACAAAATGAACGAAGATTTTTTTAAGCCATCAGTGTGTAAAATCAGTTCAGATAATGCCTGAGTTTCCATTGCTGGATGTGTTCACCCGATTGAATGTTCAAAGGTTTAACTAATTGCCCTGGGGGTTCATGAACACTGAATTCTCACCGGGATATTGCATGAGTCAGCCCACTAGCCTGGGGTTTCTGATGCTGCAAAAGACAACCTTGTGCAGACAGTTGAGAGAGCTGTAACCTTACCTTCTATGGGAATAGTTTCCCCTCTCGTTCATACTAGTGTATTAGTGGAAGTGGGTATAAGAAATGTAAAAGCTCTTGCCATCTGTTACATGTAATTTTACACCGAATTTATAGAACAAACCTGATATTAGGCCCATCCAGTCCATGCTAGAATCTCTCTTTCACACTTGCGCTTCCCCTCATTTTAATAAATAATTAAGCTCCGTTGCCGGTTGGTCAAGTGGTTGTCTATTTCAATGTGCAAGAGGTCAGAAATGGAAAACTCTGTGATCTTGGAGACTTGAGGGAAGTTCTGGAGTTTGGGAGGGGTGAGATCATGCAGGGATTTGAAAACACAATTGAGAATTTTTAGGATCTCCTGGGGAAAGTCACAGACTATAGAAGTAAACCAGCATGAACAGATCATTTATTATCACAGATGTAAAGGGCCTTTAAAATACTGTGCTGTTCCTTTTAAACAACTACAAACTAGTTCCGCTCTATCTCAAATCTCAGATTACATAGAATTACGCAGAGTATATTTCATGGGAGTAGGCCATACAGCCTGCCTACATGATGGTATTAATGTTTCATTTACAGTGTTTAACATGCTTCCTCATCTTCACATTATTAGCATAATCTTCTCCCTTATAAATGAAAGCAAAATACTGCAGATGCTGGAAATCTGAAACAAACACCGTGAATGCTGCAGAAACTCAGAAGGTGTGGCAGCATCAGAAACAGTTAATTTTTCAGCGTGTGTATGCCTCCTTCCTTCAGAACTCTTCTTATCTTTCAAATACTAATTTGGCTTCCCCTTGAATGCATCTCTATTACTCAGCATCAACTATTGGTCGTTTCTACTGGAATATTCATGAGGGACAATGAATCAAGCAGTGGTTAGCACTGCTGCCTCACAGCGCCGGAGACCCGGGTTCAATTCCCGCCTCAGACGACTGACTGTGTGGAGTTTGCACGTTCTCCCCATGTCTGCGTGGATTTCCTCCGGGTGCTCCGGTTTCCTCCCACAGTCCAAAGATGTGCAGGTCAGGTGAATTGGCCATGCTAAATTGCCCGTAGTGTTAGGTAAGGGGTAAATGGAGGGGTATGGGTGGGTCGCGCTTCGGTGGGTCGGTGTGGACTTGTTGGGCCGAAGGGCCTGTTTCCACACTGTAATGTAATCTAATCTAATCTCTAATACAGCTGCTTCTGTGTCAATGACACTTGATGAATTGAAGAGAGACATTTGCTTTTTCCTTGTTTTTCTCCCCCTTTCTCTGCTGTGCATCCTCCTCCAGGTAAAGATGACCGTTGCTTCTAGTTTGAAATCATCTGCTTAAAATGGACCAAACTGAGCAACATTTTCTCCCCCTTTTCAGGTTGCTTTGTCCCGGATAGTGTCAAACTTCTTGATTTGCTTCTTAGAGATGTTTTCATCCAGGCAAGTGGGGAGTATTCCATCACACCCCTGACTTGTAGATGGTGGACAGGCTTTGGACAATCAGATGATTTACTCACCACAGGCTTCCTGGCTTCTGATCTGCTCTCGTAGCTATAGCATATAAAAACGAAGTCCAATTCAGTTTCTGGTCAATAGTCACCCTCAGGAAGATATTAGTTAGGGATCCTGTGATGGTAATGCTATTGAACATCAATAGTTAGATTTCTCTTGTTGGAGTTGGTCATTGCCTGGCACTTGTGTTTTTTTGCATGTTACTTGCTGTTTATCAGGCCAAACCTGAAAGTTGTCTGAGGAGATACTGTTGTCTCAGTAAGGATTGCAGTTTCCCTCCCCATAAGATGGAGGAGCAAGTGTTGGACTGGGGTGGACAAAGTTTAAAAATCTCAACACAGGTTATAGTTCAACAGGTTTGTTTGGAAGCACTAGTTTTCGGAACACAACTACCTGCTGAAGGAGCAGTGCTCCAAAAGCTATTGTTTCCAATTAAACCTGTTGGACTATAACCTGGTGTTGTGTGATTTTTAACTTTGAACTCCCTCCCCAAAGGACAGTCGTGAACCAGATGGTCTTTCTGACAATCAACATTGGCCACTTTAATTCCAGAATATTTAAAAAGTTGAATTCAATATTCCACCATCTGCCGATGTGGGATTTGAACACTGGTCCTTTGACCATACTTGGGTCTCTGGATCAACAGTCCAGCAATAACACACTAGGTCATCGCCTTCTTTGAAAATAATTCCTCCTCATCTCTGTTTTAAATCTGGCTCTCCTTAGCCTAAAGTTATAACCTCTCATTCTAGATTGTGCCCCCTTGTGGGTCATCCTCTCTACCGTCTACTTTTTTCAATCTCCTTTAGCATCCTGTATACCTTAATTAGATCTCTCATTCTTCGCAACTCTTTAGCGAGTACAGGTTTAAATTGCTCACTTGCTGCTCACAAAACAAGCCTTTCATCTCTGGAATTAACCCTAGTAAAAGACAAAATCTCTGACCGTGCTGCACTCCCTCAATACTGTCTGATTTTTTTGCTCAAATTGCTGGACTGGAACTTGATTGACATTGTTCTGATTCTGAGTCAAGTGCATTATACTAACGCAGCACATAGGGAAGGAATATCAGAAGCGTAATTTGTAGGGGGAGGGAGGCCAAGATGGGTAGCGATCGTCATTGTGGCTGCTTTGCTTTCAGATTATTTAAAACTGTCACGGAGGCGTATGCAACAACTCATTTGCTTTGCAGTGTTTCCTCCACAGGCAGTGCTGTACTATAAATAGAGTGTTAATGTTGGCAATGTAACTGGAACGTCAGCGTCTTGAGAGCCTGTGCTCGTGAGCTTTTTACTGGTTATCTTTGGCCTAACATGAGAAGGTGCTGAGACACAGCCGTGAAGCAAAAAGTACATTTTGTGTTGTAAGATAGTCCTGTTCATTTGGTGAAGAAAGCAGACTAATATCAATAACCAAGCAAGTGAGCACTGCAGATGGTGGAGATCAGAGTCTAAGAGTGTGGTGCTGGAAAGGCACAGCTGGAAAAGCACAGCTCCGAGGAGCAGGAGAGTTGACTTTTTGGATGAAGGGCTTAAGCCTGAAACTTGGACTTTCCGGCTCACTGGATGCTGCCTGACCAGCTGTGTTTTTTCATCACTACACTCTTTGCTACTGATATCATAGCACCTTGGATTAGATAGTGACTTAATATTTCAGACATTTGCTTTGATGCTCCACAGGAGAGCTACCAAATAAAACTTGACATTGAGGTGAGGTAGGAGCTATGAAGACAGTGACCAAACACTTGGCCAAAGAGTCTTTTAAAGGAGGGGAGAGATGTTTCATAGAATCCCTATAGTGTGGAAACAGGCCACTCGGATCAACAATAAAGGGCTTATGCCCGAAACGTCGATTCTCCTGCTTCTTGAATGCTGCCTGGCCTGCTGTGCTTTTCCAGCACTGCACTCTCTACTCTGAGCTCCAGCGTCTGCAGTCCTCACTCTCTCCACCTTTGGCCCAACAAGTCCACACCGACCCTCCGAAGAGCATCGCACCCAGTCTCACCCTCCTACCCTATTCCTGAAACCCTGCATTTCCCATGGCTAATCTGTTTAACATGCACATTCATGGACACTATGAGCAATTTAGTAAGGCTAGTTCACCCAATCCCCACATCTTTGGACAGTGAGAGGAAACCGGAGCACCCGGAGGAAACCCACACAGGCACAGCGAGAATGTGCAAACTCCACACAGACAATTGCTCCAGAATGGAATTGAACCAGAGTCCCTGCTGCTGTGAAATAGCAGCGCTAACCACTGAGGCAGCGCACCACCCCAAGATGAGGAAATGTAGTCAGTAGGAACTCCAGATTGAAGAATGGATTGCTGAAAGCAGGGCTGCCAATGATGGAATATTACAAGTAGGCGGTACTTATTGCACTCACTCAAATATTAACCCTTTGAGATCCTTCCAGCCAGCCTTGAATGTCCACACACACTGATGCAAGTGTGCAAATGCACTCATTTCCCATGCTTGAAGTTGCTACCACATATGGACCTCAGAGTTCCCTGCAAAGGCAGGAAAAATCAGAGGGACCATAGACTGGGTACAGAACAAATTGAGTGGGTTGCTGACCCATTTCAGAGAGCAATGACCCACGTTGCTGTGGGTCTGGAGTCGCATACGACCCAAATGGAGCTTGCTAAGGTTTCTACCACTGTTTGTTCTCTTTTTGACATGTGTGACGTGTCTTCCATCAGCAACTGAGGCTTTTGGGCCATAGCTTCCTCCCCTAGATTTAGTAACAATAAAAAGCAATAAATCGCTTCCTGCTTTTAAATGGAGTAGTACTTAAGGGTTAAAGATTCCAGGAATAGAGAGTCCTCTGGAATGATAGCACAAAGGAAGGGGAAATAGAACCTTTGAAACAGAATACTGGGTGCTGTGTGCAGTGGGTGGCAAATTGACATCCACCTTCCTGCACGCGCAGCCACCCCCACCACACCCAAATCTAATTGCTGCTTTCTTTGAAAATAAATCAAACTTCTGCTCAGAATATTCATGTGAATGTAAACACTTTTTTTTTCAACAAGAACAAAATCCGTATGTGGTGTTAATCTTTCTTGTGAATGAATCTGGTTATGATGTCGCACTTGCAGATTTAAACATTGCTCCATCCAGCGTGATTTTCATATTCTACACTAGATTCTGGCATGTGTCTGTTCAGTGTTTTCTTTTTGTGGGTTCTTAAGACCTCTGCAATGTACTGTCAAAACTGAATTGCAGTAAGTGGAGAGGGGAGAGTGTGCTTAAAAATCAGAGCTGTTCTTGAGAGAGAATGCATACCTGGCATAAGCAATAAGTCATTTCTGCTAGGGTTTCAAACTGCTAAAGTGTTGAATTACTTTTTCCAAAGCTTGATTCAGCGATGGACTGGGTGCAAACATTTCAGTCTTGGTAGAGTTTGTTTGTCAATTCTAGCCACAGGCATGATCAGGTAACCTCTTTGATTTTGATTTATGGTTGTCACATGTACCTCGGTACAGTGAAAAGTTTTGTTTCGCCAGCAATACAGGCAGATCATCCCGTACAAAGATCAAAGGGTGATGGAACAGAGCGAGGAATACAAAGTTAAAGCTGCAAATAAGGTGCACAAAAAGCAAGATTAACATTAGATTTGAAATTTGAGAGGTGCATTTAGAAGTCAAATAATAGTGGGGGCCTCTTACTTGCTTTATTCCTGTTCGGAATGGAGACAAATTGCTTCCCGTTCCTAATTTTGGTTGAAATTATTGCATGTGCTGTCATCCATACCCTTCCAGTGTGGAGATTCTTTTGGAGCCCATACAATCTAGTGTGTGGGAGATTAGTCATCTTCTAGTCAAATGAATTAGAATTAGAATTCCTACAGTGTGGAAACAGGCCTTTCGGCACAACAAGTCCACACCGCCCCTCCGAAGAGTATCCCACCCAGACCCAATGTCCTACGTTTCTCCTGACTAATGCATCTAACCTATCCATCCCTGGACACTGTGGACAATTAAGCACGACCAATTCACCTAACCTGCACATCTTTGGATTTTGGGAGGAAACCGGAGCACCCGGGGAAAACCCACCCAGAGACTGGGAGAATGTGCAAACTCCACACAGTTGCCTGAGGTTGGAATTGAACCTAGGTCCCTGGCACTGTGCTAACCACTGAGCCGCCGTGTCGCCCTGAGAAGAGTCTTCTAGACTAAGCATGATGTAGTGTATTATATCTCTGTAATTACCTTCCAAGAAACTAAGGTCACTGGAAACATCTTGTTGCCAATTAATTACTCCAAAATGCAGCCTATTTTATATTTGTGGGCCAGTGTTTATTTCCCATTATGTATTATCCCAGAGAAGGCAGAGATGAGCTGCTGCCTTGAGCCATTGTAATCCCTGGGATGTAGGAGCACCCATGTTGCTGCGAGGAAGGGTGTACTGGATTTTGACCCAGCAACAGTGAAAGAGTGCCAACTATATTTCACGGCAGGATAGTGAGTGGCTGGGAGGGGAATTTACAATTGTTGATGTTCGTGTGCATCTGCTACCCTAGTCCTTCTAGATGAGAAAGATCATGGGTTTGGAAGGTGTTGACTAAGGAGCCTAAGTGTATTAGTGCAGTGCATCTTGTCAATGAACAGTGCAGTAACATGTGCCAATGGTGGTGAGGGCAGTGAATTTTGAATGTGGTGGACATGGGGGAGCAGTGACGTTTGTGTTCTGGTCAAAATGCTAGAAGTTACCTCAGCGATGATTCTCCTACATCCACGGGGAAGTCCACAAAGGAGAAAAGGACAGAAGGGGGATGTTGCTGGGGTGAGAGGTCATGGGTTCCTATGGAACATTAATGCTGTTGTATCCAATGGGGGAGAAGCTGAGTACCTTGTTTTTGAAGTTGTTAATGCTGTGTAACCATCCTGTTGGCAACCGAGTTTTTATTAAGAGATTGTCAATCTAACTCTCTTTCCCTCCTCTGTCCCATCAGGTGCAATACAAAGAAGATTTTGAGAAGAACAAAGGGAAAGGATTTAGCGCTGTGGCGAACACTCCTGAACTGGAGCGAATCAAGAAGAATCAAGAACTGGTCAGCAATGTAAGTATCTTCCAGGAACCATGTTCTGTGGGCTGCTTGAAATGGTTTGTTTGAAAGAGATTTGTCTACCCTTGACCCAGAATTGCCCCAAGTATTCAGAAACAGTCCATTCATGTCAATCAATCTGTGCTGATGTTTATACACCACTTGTAGGAACAGGGGTCGATCATTCAGCCCTTCAAGCCTGCTGCACCATTCAATGTGATCATAGGTGATCTGTAGTCTAACTCCATTTACCTGCCTTTTGGCCTATATCCCTTTTTAATATATTTTTTTGAACAAAATTTATCTTAGATTAAAAATTAACAACGGATCCAGCATCCACTGCTGTTTGTGGAAGAATTCCAAACCTCTACCTCACTTTGTAGTTCGAGAATCCCCAACTACTGGAAATAGTTTATCTTTATCTATCTTGTCTTTTTCAGTTAATATCTTGAAGACTTCACCCCTTCATCTAAATTTGAGAGAAAGCAGGCCTAATCTGTATAATCTCACCTCATAACCTCCTTGTAAGCCGATTTTGTACTCCCTCCAAGACCAATCAACCCTTCCTATGGTGTGGTGCCCAGATCTACTGTCCATACTCCAAGTGGGGTCGAACCAGGGGTTTGTGTGACTGCAGCATAATTCCTGTATCCTTGTATTCCAGTCCTCCAGATATAAAGGCCAGCAATCCATTAGCTTTCTTTATTATGTCCTGCAATGTTCCTGACAATTTAAACATCTGTGCACCTGAACCCCAAAGTCTCCTCGGAAATCCATTGCATTTAACTTCATACCCTTTAGAAAGTACCCTGATCTTCCCTTGTTGTACATTTTTTTTGTGTGATCATTTGAGTGTTCTCCCATCTTTGCTTACATAACACAATCAGTATAACACCCCTTTTCCTTTTCTCTTGATCTTATCTATCCTCTCAGTATTTACATCATCAATATTCACTTCAACAACTGCATTGCCATGGAATGAAGTGTCTTCAAAGTGCCCTATTTGATGACTAGCTATCTTCTTCCTCAGGAAATATTCTCTCTGTGCCCTCTCTATCAAAAGCTTTCTTAATGTTAAAGACATGGATTAGGTCATCCTTCAGCTTCCCTGTTTGACAGCGACCCATATTGTTTCCTGATGGGTATAAACTCTCAGTTCATTTTTGCGTTTGACTTTGTGCCTCTAATTCATTGCTATAATCTGGTGACATGAAGCGAAAGCAAAGTTTCAGTTCCTAAAGCAGAGCTCACAACTGAAGCACTATTGGCAATGACCTAGTGATGTATGGGAAGTGCACGTGAAACATTGTGATGATGATTGGAGTCTTGATTGTATGTGATTCCAACAGAAGAATTCCCCTCTCTGCCTTCCACTGGCTCCATGGTGACTTCTCAAAATTCTGTTGTTTTATCGAGGACCTTGCTGGAAGGTCTTGATCGTGTAATTGCCGGCTTAAGAGGGCACAGTGCAGTTGATCAAAGTTAACGTTGAAATAATCTTCTAAGCTCATATGCTTTAGATTATTTTTAGTATCATGGATTTCAGGAAGAAGTCAGGGTCTATTGTGCCTGGGGAAATGTTGCTCAAACCTTTAAACCCCTAACCTTTGCCTCCTCACGCCCATAACCCTGCAACTTTTTTTTTATGTACTTCATGTACAAATCGATTTCACTTTTGAAAGTTATGGTTGCATCTGTTTCCGACCTTTGGGCATTGTGTTCCAGGTCAGGCTAACTCTGTATCTGAAAATAAAATCCTTATCTCCACTCTTTCAAAGATCCAGCTCTTTAGCTGCAGACTCTCTACTTGGCGTGTGCAGGGCTGTTGTCTTCACGCATGCAATTTGAAATGGATGATCTCTTAGGGAGACTCGCTTTGCAATTTTCTGGTCACGCAGTGACTGAGCCAGGGGGATATTGTACACCTGATGCTTGTCATTCTGCTGCACGGAAATTTGAAGTTTAAGCACCTTGACGAAACTAGGTGAAAGGCCAAGCCTACCAGAGACCAACGCCAAGGCTGAAATGACAGAGGATGGAGCGAATCCAGAAGCAGTGGTTTAAATTAGGAGTCTTGAAAATCTGTGGCAGGGAGGGACTGGCTGAGGTATGCAAATGATTCTGTCGTTTTGCAATCTTGGAGTAGAATGATTTATAGGTTGCAAAGAGGATGTGTGTATTTCTGTACTGAGAGGAGAATTCAGAAGAGGAACGATATTTTGATTTTAAGTGGGGGAAAGAAAATGAGAATGTGGAGAGAAAATTTAAAACTGGTTTGCCCTTATCCCAATAAACATGCAAAATCCGTTTGCAGAAAATCCAAAATTCTGCAGATGGGGGGAGCAATTTGGAGGGCATTGATTTCTTGTGCTTGGATTAGCTGGGGCTTAATGCTTGGAGCTGGAAATGTGTTGCTGGAAAAGCGCAGCAGGTCAGGCAGCATCCAGGGAATAGGAGAATCTACGTTTCGGGCATAAGCCCTCCATTCCTGAAGAAGGGCTTATGCCCGAAACGTCGATTCGCCTGTTCCCTGGATGCTGCCTGACCTGCTGCGCTTTTCCAGCAACACATTTCCAGCTCTGATCTCCAGCATCTGCAGACCTCACTTTCTCCTTAATGCTTGGAGTTTGCCTTAACTCAGGATAATACTGTTTCTCAGTTAAGGATGTGTCCCTGCCTGCAATCTGACAGTTGTTTAAACAAATAATACTGAACAGTTTCTGGCAATGGAAATTGTTAAAGAAGGGTGTGTTGCTGCGTCTCTTCTAATAATTCTGTGTGTGCAAAAACACTGCAAGACAGCGCATCCACTTTATGCCTGTGATTATGCAGTCATGTTGAGGTTTATTTCACTGTAGAAAATGTAGAGACAATCACAGCAGAGCACTTCTCAGTACCTCCCTCTGGCCAGGAATAGTTCAGCACAGGCAGAGCATTAGACAAAGGTCTAACCCTCCTGCCTTGTTGAAAATTTGGAGAGTAGAAAGATTCCACAGTGTATTGGTCTAATTAGTTGTTAGTCTGTTCACTGATTTATGTTCGTAGTGCTTGATTCCTTAAGAATGGGTGGAACCTCTGAGGGTTCAAGTAGATGGAAGCTTGCAGGGGAAGGTCCTGGGAGCCAGAGTTCTGGGTATAGTCATAGAGTCATAGAGGTGTGCAGCACGGAAACAGACACTTTTGTCCGACTCATCCATGCTGACCTGATATCCCAACCTAATCCCAACCATTTGCCAGCAACTGGCCCACATACCTCTAAACCCTTCCTATTCATATACCCATCCAGATGCCTTTTAAAAGCTTTAATTGTACCAACCTTCACCACTTCCTCTGGCAGCTCATTCCATACATGCACCAGCCTCTGTGTGAAAAGGTTGCCCTTTATGTCCCTTTTAAATCTTTCCCCAGTCACCCTACACCTACGTCCTCTAGTTCTGGACTGCCGCATCCCAGGGAAAAGACCTTGTACATTTATCCTATCCATACTCCTCATGATTTTGTAAACCTCTGTAAGGTCACCCCTCAGCTTCTGACGCTCCGGGGAAAACAGCCCCAGCCTGTTCAGCCTCTCCCTATAGCTCAAATCCTCCAAGCTTGGCAACATCCTTGTAAATCTTTTCTGAACACTTTCAAGTTTCACAACATCCTTCCGATAGGAAGGAGACCAGAATTGCATGCAGTTTTCCAAAAGTGACCTAACCAATCTTGAACAGTTGCAACATTACCTCCCAACTCCAATACTCGATGCTCTGACCAATAAAGGAAAGCATACCAAACGCCTTCTTCACTATCCTATCTACCTGCGACTCCACTTTCAAGGAGTTATGAACCTGTACTCCAAGGTCACTTTGTTCAGCAACACTCCCCAGGACCTTCCCATTAAGTGTATCAGTCCTGCTCTGATTTGCTTTTCCAAAATGCAGTATCTCACATTTAATTAAATTAAATTCCATTTGCCACTTCTCAGCCCATTGGCCCATCTGATCAAGATCCTGTTGTACTCTGAGGTAGCCTTCTTTGCATTCCACTACACCTTCAATTTTGGGGTTGTCTGCAAACTTAGTAACTACACCTCCAATGCTCATATCCAAATCGTTTACATAAATGACAAAATGCAGTGGACCCAGCCCTGATCCCTGTGACACTCCACTGGTCACAGGTCTCTAGCTGAAAAGCAACACTCCTCCACCACCTTCTGTCTTCTAGAGACATTTTGTTATCGAAGAGCTGTTTTAACACATAGTAAGTAAACCTTAGAACTAGTGTCATTTTGGCATTGCTCTCCAGTATATCAAATGTGTTAAAACATTTTAAAAATACAGGAACAATTCAGTGAACACAACGCTGAAAAAATTAAGTAAATGTATAATGGTGATGGGGTGAGAAGAGATTTGGGTGTCCTGCTTTCCAGACCTTTTTCTTAGCTCAGTGATTTATATTGATCACAAATATCAGGGACAGCAGTCGAAGTGGCTGAATACAAGTAGTTTGCTTTCTCCAAATTTAGATTGATCCATTCCTGATTCTGTTGAAATCACACTACTTTTCAATCCAATACTTCAAATGAATCAAAATATTTGCTCTTTTTCCCATCTCCAGCACCCCCTACTGAAAGGATTTGTGGAATGAGGGAATGTCAAAAGCTTTCAGCCAGGACGGAATTATCGAGTTAGGTGTGGAAGTTAATAATATAGAAAACTGTAAATGGGAACAGCTACTTCAAGAGCATCTAGGAGAGGCAAATATAGCAGTGGGAACTGAAGTACCCCATGAGACCCACTTGAGTCTGCTCCTTGATTCAGTAAGACCTGCTGATCCTTTATGTCAGTTCCTCTTTGCTGTTCATCGCTTCCTCTGATTTTCCCAAGAACTACCGATACTCTGGGATATATGAATGCTCAGACGTTGTGGTGCAGAAGTTCAAAAGTGGATGTTCTCCATCTTGGTCATAAATGGAAGATCCTTATCCTGAGAGTATGACCTTTTTGTTCTTGACACACTAACTGGAGGAAGCGATCTCTCATCACTGACCCGGTCACTTCCCCTATCCTCAATTATAGAGATGATCATGAGTGAATCTGAGTTGGTCTTGCAAGGAGCCAACATGAATGTGATGGACTGAATAGCCTCCTGTTGTTATAACTATTCTAGATTCTATGATCACCTCTCATTCTACTATTCTTCAGCTGGTAGAGGGTTTAACTCTTTTCTCAGTGGGGCATGGGGAACAGGGGTTCACCAGAAAGGCATCTTTGGGAATGTTACAAAGAAGAAACTCTCACACGTGGTTATGAAGTCATACAGTATGGAAACAGATCCTTCAGTTCAACTAGTCTGTGCTGACCAAATTTCCCTAACTAAATTAGTCCCATTTGTCTACGTTTGGTCTGTATCCCTCTCGACCTTTCCTAGTCATGCACCTGTCCAAATGTTGCGACTGTACCTGCATCCCACCACTTCCTCTGGCAGTTCGTTCCACTCAGAACCATCCTCCGTGTGAAAAGGTTGCCTTTAGATCCTTTTTTAAATCTTTCTCCAAACACCCAGGGACTAATAAAGATGGAATCATTTAAGAGCTGTCTAAAAGTTACAGTGAAGGGAAACGGCTGTAATGCCTGGGGAAATTTGATTGGTTGAGCTGAGACAAGCAATATGGTATCTCTTAGCCTCAACGATTAGAGAATTGATGAAGGGCTCCTGCCCAAAACGTCGATTTTCCTGCTCCTCGGATGCTGCCTGACCTCCTGTGCTTTTCCAGCACCACTCTAATCTTGACTCTAATCTCCAGCATCTGCAGTGCTCACTTTTGCCTAATCAGAGAACAAGGGGCTTGAAGAAAGCCCCTTGATGTTGATTGGTTAACGTGGACTCCACAATCCACGGTCAGTACAGCAGCCTTCAAACACCTACTATCTCTAATAAGAAAAGGATAATAGCGACATTGGTGATTTCTGGCAGCTACTGCTGATGTCACATTCCAGTTGGAAATCACTTCATTGAACAAAGGGGGTTTGGAAATGAAAACCTGTTATTGTATTCAACTATTTCCTGATACGTTTGTTATGGATTGCGAGGGTGGGGATGATTTCTCAACTCAGGATAATCGATACATTTTGTAGCATTGCTGGTACATAATAAACACTTGAGGACTAGAATCCTAGAATCCCTACAGTGTGGAAACAGGCCATTCAACTCATCAAGCCTATCCTGACCTTCTGAAGAGTATCCCACCTAGATCTATCCCATTCCTGTAACACTGTATTTTCCATGGGTAATCCACCTAGCCTGCACATCCCTGAACACTGTGGGGCAATTTAACATGGCCAGTCCATCTAATTGCACACATTTGGACTGTGGGAGGAGACCAGGGGAAACTGGGTGAGTGGGGAGAACTTGCAAACTCCACACAGTCAGTCCCAGGAATTGAACCTGGGTCCCTAGCACTGTGAGGCAGTAACGCTAACCACTGAGCCACCATGCCACCCAACTAACTTGACCGCTGTGATCAAAACATTCCTCAACGTATGCATTTTGAAAATTTGTTCATGGTGTGTGGCATGAGTGCTATCAATTGCCATTTATTGACCATCCCCAACTGCACTTCATGACGTGTTGGTGAGGTGTCACTTTGAACTACTACAGTTCTTGCTGTGTAGCTATATCCACGGTGCTGTTCGGAAGGGATTTGCAGGATTTTGACCCAGTGATGGTGAAGAAATGTTGATATATTTCAGTGTCAGTACATTGCATGTCTTGGAGAGATGATGGCAGAAGTGGTGTTACAACGTATCTGCTCCAGATCTAAGAAGCTAAAAGACGTGGACAAGATTGTGGATTTGGAGGAGCCTTCATGAGTTGCTGCAGAGCATCTTGTTGGTGGTGCATTGCTAGCCACTATGCCATGTCAGTGATGTGATGACAGCCTATCTTGATAGAACTGATTCTATTCTGTCATTTTCATTCCCATTTTCAGTAAAATTGCAGAGAGAAATGAAACATTTTAAAATCCTCTGACCTTGTAATGTCATAAAATGATGAGGTGATTGGATAATGTGGATTGAACGATAATGTTCTCATTGGTCAAAGGATCAGGAACAAAGGGGCACAGCTTAAAAGTCATTGATAAAAGAACCAGTGATACCGTGAGGGAAAACTGAATGGTTTGGACATGGAATGCATTACCTGAGAGAGAATGTGGTAGGGGCAGATTCAATCAGGACGTTCAAAGTGAAATGGACCATGATCTGAAATCTGCAGGGAGGTGGAGGAAAAGCAGGGGAGTGATACTAAAATGAATGGCTCTTGCAGAGGGGCCGAATGGGCTTTTGCTGTGCTCTAGCCAGTCAATGTTTCTATGTTTAATGTTGAAATCCTGTGGCACATGAAGGGATTAAATGAACATGATCTCTGAGTGCAATGCCGCATTCACTGAAGTCAAAACATCAGGAATTCCTGTGATGTACTTGCTTTCTTAAAAGGTCCTGGTGGATGAGGCCCTGACAACGTATGTACTGAATCACTGTCACCCTTTGCATACTTCCTTCATTAAAGGCTGAAATAATTGTAGATGCTGGAAATCAGAAACACAGAACAGCTCTGCTGGAAAAGCTCATCAGGTCTGGTAGCATCTCTGAAGAGAAATCAGAGTTAACAGGTCAGGTCCAGTGACCCTTTCTCAAGAACTGTTTCTGAATACCACCTCTGAAGAGGTTGATTAGACAATACCTAATAATAATTGGGAATGGGGATGTAAAGTTCCAAGCTGTCCTCCCCCTTAGTTAGTCCCATGGCACAGTTGGTTACATTACCACATCCCAGTCATCAGTTGTGGGTTTGTGTTCCACTCTCGAAACTTGAAAACAATATTTAGACTGGCACTGCCCATGCCACACTATTAGAAGCGTTTTCTTTTTGGCTGAAATGTTAAACCACCCTCTGGTGGACATAAAAGATCCATTGTGCTATCTTGTAGAAGAACTAGAGAGTGATCGCCAATGTACTTATCAATAATTATGCCTCAATTAAGATTTACTGAAAAATTATTTGTCTTGTTACTGTTTTTGCACAAATTAGCCTTCACAGTCTCTTGTTGTGACAGTGACTATACCTCAACAATATTCTGTTAGATTGTCGAGCACTTTGATTTGCCAAGATGGTGAATGGTGCTATATAAATACACATGTGTGTCTGTCATACAATACGAACAATCTTTTGGGGGACATGCATTCAATTGCAAATTATTTCTAGTTTTATTGACTGGGTAAGACAAAATATTTCTGGTTTGTACTGCTGTGCGTTTCTTTGTTAACTGCAACGGAATCACATTTCGATTATTTGTAGTTATCTGCACAGTCGGGTAAAAAACAGGACACTGATTATTGAGGGTTACTGCTCCTGTAATGACAGACTTAGCATCCAATGACAGCCAAGTTCTTTAAGCTAACTACAAAAATAATCGAGAAAACTGTGTAACCACATAAGATTAGAGTGCTGCAGCGTTCTTAGAAGATCAAACTTCAAAGATTACAGCTTTAATGACTCTGTTTCGCACAGTGCGTCTCTCTTGTACATCAACTTTGAGGGAAAAATGAAGACTTTGAATGTTGCATGTTACTGTGACACAAATCCATCTCCGTCACCTTGTACGATGGTAGTGTCATTTTGGCAATTGATTAGCAGCCTTAAGCAACCTGAGAAAAAGCGAGCGATACCTTATTTTTTTCTTTTGTCCTTTCTTTTGTATTTATTGCTGGAGTTCTTGAGGGGATATTTAGAAGGCTCTGCAGTAATGCTGAATGCATGTCCATTCTGGGCTCCCTGCTGTGGTGTCTGATGTCTTACTCTGTTACACCTCAGAGTCTTTTTATGGAGTTGGCAAATTTGACAATTGGAGATCTGGCAATTGCAAGCTGTTCAAGATTAATGATGCATCTGGTGCAACCAAGCAGACCACTATCACAGCGCGGCCAAGCCATTTAATTGCTATTCTGGGATTTCGTCTTGGTCTGAAATCCAATCTGGCTTTAATCCCTTTTTTTATACAAGCATGATTTGTGAATATTGTCTTTCAAGATATGTCTACATTCCGTTCTCGGTCCCAGAAGCAAAGTCTGCTCCAGCCTCTTCGACCTGCAGTAGCCAAAATTCTGAGAACATATCAAACTTATTTCCTCCTACAGTTCTCCAATTACATGGATGTGAGAAGCCCATCGATACCTTTGTCTGAGTAACTCTATTTTATATGCTGAACATTGCCAGGCTGTCAAACATAGTAGCACTGAGCCTGGAAATGTTTTCACGTTGAACAGCACACTGAGGGTTTTGAGCATCCCTAAGTGCCATTCCGAGGGAGTGCCGCACTATCTGAGCTGCTCCCGATGAGATACTAATGCAGGGCCTCAGATGGACTTCAGGGTTCCTTAGTGCTCTTTTAAAGATGGGTCAGAGCAGCCAATATTTCTGAGTCATCCAAAAACATTTTAAAAACACATTGTTTGGTCGTTGTCAAGTTGCTTTGTGGTATCTCACTGTGCTTAAAATGTGTGGTTTCCCATGATACAACAGTGGCTATGCTTCAAAAGCACCTCATTGACTTATAGAGCTGAAGTCAGGAAAGGTGCAATAGAAGTGCAAATGCTGCTCACCCCATCCTGAAACATTAAATCTGATTTCGCTGCACAGATGCTGCCAAACCTGCTGAGCTTTTCCAGCTATTTCTGTTTTAGTGACCATTTTTGTGACTGTAGGTTGAGGGGTAAATATTGGCCATGTCACTGAGGAGAACTGCCCCCCTGTGTCGGTTTTGAAAGAGTGTGCGTTGGGATCGCTCGCATTCAACTGTGACAGCAGATCGGGTCTCTGTTCAATGCCTCACCCAAGAGGTGGGTTCCTTCTTGGATGAGCCCATAATTTTCCCAGTTGACTCTAAGAGCCCTACAAGTTAGTTTAACACAAACAGCTGCCAATTGTTTTTTTTTGTTTAAAATGAGTTTGCATGGGTTTTGCATTTAGGAAATGGTGATGTCAGAGGGCACAATGACTGTTATGTACTTAATTGTGAAGTAAATCTGAAGTCCATCATAAGACTTGATTCTGATTGTTAAAAGTTGAATCATTCAGCTAATACCTGTCCAATATGTGGCATGAACGCTCAGTGGTTAGCACTGCTGCCTCACACTGCCAGGGTCCCAGGTTCGATTCCAGGCTCGGGCAAGTGTCTGTGTGGAGTTTGTACATTCTCCCAATGTCTGTGTGGGTTTCCTGTCACAATCCAAAGGTATGTGGGTTAGGTGAATTGGCCATGCTAAATTGCCCATAGTGTTCAAGGATATGTAGGTTAGGTACGTTAATCAGGGGTAAATGTAGAGTAATAAGGGTAGGGGAATGGATCTGGGTGGGTTAATCTTTGGAGGGTCGGTGTGGACTTGTTGGGCCAAATGGCTTATTTCTACACTGTAGGGATTCTATTTCTATGAATTTACCCCTCAATCAACGTCACAACAATATAGTGTTCTTGGTCATTCATTCCTCGATGATTGTGGGATCTTGCTGTGTTGGTAGGGAGTAGAATGACTCTGAGTGAATTTTATTTGTAATTGAACTGCATTTAATGGAGTCAGATTTGAAACCTTTTATAATTTGAGTGTGACCGAATCTGAATCACCAATTCATGGGATGTCAGCTACATTGACAGGACGCAATTGTTGTCCATTCCTAATTGCTCTTGAGAAAATAGTGATGAGCTGCCACATTAAACTGCTGTAATATGGGCTGGCTCTAGGTATTGAGAGCTAGGTGATGATTAGCGCTAAATATCACGCTGCGTCGTTCTTGCAGCACTCCGAAAGCTACTACTTCCAAATAAACCTGTTGGACTATAACCTGGTGGTGTGTGATTTTTAACATTCTCAATCGCAACATGAATGTCCTCTAATAATTGGATGATCTTCAAATTTGGGAGCTGCTTTTTGTAAGACATTGCCCTGCTGTCATGTTGGTTTCAGTGGGCCTCCGTTGGCTTGTTGATTGGTGTCGCTCTGAGTGACAAACCAACGATGAGAGTTCAGTTCCCACTCTGGCTGAGGTTACCATTGGAGCACCTACCTTCTCAACCTCCCTCCTCATGGTGGTCAGCGTTTCCTGTAGGCTGCTCGGCACAGCCACTGTGAGTTCCATTCACACCAATCATTACACATCTGCTTCCAGAATGCATGCACGAGAATAATTACAAAGAGTGTAAGTGGTGAGTCTCAGGTTAAACTCACCAGCTACTTAGCATTAATGGTAGTTGACTTTTCTCTTGGCGGGTGATTTCAAGAGTAGGGGGCACATTTTAAGGTGAGAGGTGATTTTAAAACGACAGGAGGGGCAAATCTTTGGTGGTTCACGTGAGGACTGACCTTCCTGAGGAAGTGGTGGATGCAGGTACAGTTACAACGTTTAAAAGGTATTTGGATAAGTACGGGAATAGGAAAGGTTTGGAGGTATATGGGCTGCGAGCAGGCAGGTGGGTTTATTTTTAAGGGCCAACATGGTTCAGCGTTTGTGAGGGTAGCCACTTTTTATATTCACCCGTGGGAGGTGGGCTTCGTTGGCTGGGCCATATTGATTGCCTGACCCTAGTTGCCCTGAAGAAAATGGTGGTGAGCTGCTGTCCACAAAATGGTACTTCATTGTGATCTAACAAAAAGAATCTTCTAGAGCAGAGAAGTATAAATTTTATTTACAGATTATAAGAATAGATTCTGTTAACACAAAGGTCTGTCTCTCAAGACTTTTACCTTACGGCATTATCACAGCAGGCGAGGTGATGGATAGGTTTGAATTAGTGTTACAAACACCAACAATCCACCAATAATTACTAACTCTGTGCGCTTACCTCTGAGTTTCCTCATTCTCACAGCTGCATTTTTATTTTAAAAATGTTAACACAAAATCTACTTTGCTTGACACTTTTACATTTGACAACATGCACTTTCCTCCAATTCTTTTCAGTTCAATGTCTGCTGGCTTTCTACCCCTGTCTTTAAATGTGTCTTGGGTGTCAGCAGATGCAGCCGGTTGGAAAATTCCATTGAGACTTTCCCAAAACTGAGTCATTGCTGAATTTGGAGCTATGTGTGGACAGGGGCGGTGGGTGAACAGGAGTTGGTGTGAATTGGGAGATTCTGATGAATTTGGGTTGAGAGGGGAGAGGGTGGGCTGGAGAATATTGTGACAGTGGAACATTATTCAGTTAGAGAACATAAAGTGTGGCCAATTTAGAACATATTAAGTATCTTTGGCAAATTACAAAACTATTCCTGTTTCTCACATTTATTATACATAGTGTTAACCGGATCTGGAGCAAGATTGGCCACCAACATGATGTGGGTACAAAATATGGTGGTGGAGGGTTGCTTTTCAGACTGGAGGTCTGTGACCAGTGGTGTGCCACATGGATCGGTGCTGGGTCCACTGCTTTTCGCCATTTAAAAAAATGATTTGGAATTGAACGTAGGAGGTGTGGTTAGTAAGTTTGCAGATGACGCCAAAATTGGAGGTGTAGTGGATATTGAAGAAGGTACCTCAGATTACAAGGGGATCTTGATCAGATGGGCCAGTGGGCTGAGGAGTGGCAAATGGAGTTTAATTTAGACAAATGCGAGGTGCTGCATTTTGGAAAAGCAAATCAGAGCAGGACTTATACACTTAATGGTAAGGTCCTGGGGAGTGTTGCTCATCAAAGAGACCTTGGAGTGCAGGTTCATAGTTCTTTGAAAGTGGAGTTGCAGGTAGATAGGATAGTGAAGAAGGCGTTTGGTATGTTTTCCTTTATTGGTCAGAGCATGGAGTATAGGAGTTGGGAGGTCATGTTGCGGCTGTACAGGACATTGGTTAGGCCATTTTTGGAATATCGAGTACAATTCTGGTCTCCTTCCCATCGGAAAGATGTTGTGAAACTTGAAAGGGTTCAGAAAAGATTTGCAAGGATGTTGTCAGGGTTGGAGGATTTGAGATATAGGGACAGGCCGAACACGCTGGGGGTGTTTCCCTGGAGTATCGGAGGCTGAGGGGTGACCTTTTATAGAGATTTATAAAAAATTGAAGGGCAAGGACAGGATAAATAGACGAGGTCTTTCCCCTGGGGTGGCTGGGAGGTGGGGTGTGGGGATTAGGGGGGGCTGGGTGGGATAGGGGAAGTCCAGAACTAGAGGGTTTAGGGTGAGAGGGGAAAGATATAAAAGGGACCTAAGGGGCAACATTTTCACACAGAGGGTGCTGCGTGTATGGAATGAGCTGCCAGAGGAAGTGGTAGGAGTTGGTACAATTACAGCATTTAAAAGGCATCTGGATATGTATACAAATAGGAAGGATTTAGAGGGATATGGGCCAAGCGCTGACAAATGGGACTAGATTGGATTGGGATATCTGGTTGGCATGGACGAGTTGGACCGAAGGGTGTGTTTCCACGCTGTGCATCTCTGTGACTCTGTGCTGCATTGGATGCAGGGGAAGGTGATGACAACATCTTTTTGGCTCCTTACATTTCGAGCTGACATTTGAATTGCTCCAATTGGATGTGGGTCAGTGGCAGCTTCTCTGCTTTTTTTTTTCCCACCACTTCCTCACTGGTGCAAAGATTCTGGGAAAGGCTTATCCAGCAGCTGCCAAATCCAACCACATTTCATTCTTTGACTATCTGTACAGGAGGTGCTTTCTCCAGATTGGAAACCTCTATGTCACTGCTGAAAAGACTGACTTGTGTTTTTTTTTTGTATTGCCACAGTTGCAGCTGATTAGCTCAGCCACCAAAGATTAATCGCTGGGTTTAATGTTCTGAGATCTTGAGCCCAGAATTTCAGACAATGTGACAGTTTAGTTTAAAATGGACCATTTCCCAGAATAAAACAGAACTGCAGATGCTGGAAATTTGGAACAAATGCAAATTGCTGCAGGAACTCAGCAGGTCTGGCAGCATCTATGGGGAGAAAGCAGTGTTAATGTTTTGAGTCCAGTGACCCTCCCTTCATTTCCTTGAATGTCCTACTTGAACTGAAAATGTGTTGCTGGAAAAGCGCAGCAGGTCAGGCAGCATCCAAGGAGCAGGAGAATTGACGTTTCGGGCATGAGCCCTTCTTCAGGAAGCCCTTCTTTTTTCTTATGTTCTACTTGAAGGAAACCTTGAATGGGATGAACATTATTTCCATCTGCAGTTTCGATCTCTCCAGCACTTCTGCAATGTCACCATTCTGGATTCATCCATGTGTTGTTCACCTCAACCTCACACTCCCTCTTTTTAATATTTGCAATCCTTCACAAATTACAATGGTGGTTCCACATTCCTAACTCCCTTTCCAAACTTCACCAGCCCTCTAAGATCTACTACAAACCGACCGACTCCCACAGCTACCTGGACTACACCTCCTCCCATCCTGCCCCCTGTAAAAACGCCATCCCATTCTCCCAATTCCTTCGACTCCGCCGCATCTGCTCCCAGGAGGACCAGTTCCAAAAACGCACAACCCAGATGGCCTCCTTCTCCAAGGACAGCAATTTCCCCCCCGACGTCGTCGACGATGCCCTCCACCGCATCTCTTCCACTCCCC
>NC_057742.1:6838984-6843329 GCF_004010195.1 Chiloscyllium plagiosum
TGACCTCTTTCCACCTATCACATTTCCAACGCCCCTCTCCCAAGTTCCTCCTCCCTACCTTTTATCTTAGCCTGCTGGACAAACCTTTCCCATTCCTGAAGAAGGGCTTATGCCCGAAACGTCGATTCTCCTGTTCCCTGGATGCTGCCTGACCTGCTGCGCTTTTCCAGCAACACATTTCCAGCTCTGATCTCCAGCATCTGCAGACCTCACTTTCTTCTCTAAGATCTTTTCCTCACTTTCTGTCCTTCCAGGGTCTAGCCCTCCATGACTGTGGCAATCTCCAGCTGTTTAATGCCCCCACCCTGGCACATCTGTTTAGAGCCTGCTCTTGTCACCTTTTATCCATTATCTTGCAGGTACCTTTACCTTCCTCCCAGCTTTTGAAAACCATCTTAACCACTTCTGCTTTCCCTTCTCTCCTGCTTGGGGTCAATTAATCTCCTGATCTTTTAAGCACATTGAGACACATTTGCGATCATGAAGAATGTGTTAATTGCTGTACCTATTAGCACCAATGATTCACTGCTTGGAACAAGATAGGTCTGTTTCCCATTGGCAAACTGATTTGTAACTAGAATACACAAATTTAAGATGTTAATTTTATAAAGTGAGGTGAGCGATTTCGTTGTGCAGCCATCTTCCACCATCTAGATGTGTAGGGGAAGTGATGGAGTACTGGTAATGTCAACAATTCACAAACCCCGGCCAATACTCCAGTGCAATAGCTGGAGAAACTCAGCAGGTCCTGGAGCATCTATGGAGAGAGAAACAGTTACTGTTTCGAATCCAGTGACCCTCCTTCGGAAGGCTGGGGGTGTGGAATTGAATCCGATAGCGAAATTTGGATTCAATACAATCCAGAATAAAGAGCTGGCAACTTATGTTGTTTGATGTAAAAACCCAGGTGGTTCACTTGTACCCTTTTAGGTACCAAAATCTGTCGTTCACTGGTTTGGCTTGTATGTGACACCAGCATGGGGGTTTAGCTCTGTGGTGGAGCATTTGACTACTGATCAAGTGATTCCCCAGCTCAAATCTGGATGTCCCCTTTATACAGGGCAGTACGGTAGCTCAGTGGCTAGTACTGCTGCCTCACCGTGCCAGGGACCCGAATTCGATTCCAGCCTTTGGTGACTATCTGTGTAGAGAATGTTGCACATTCTCCCCATGTCTGTGTGGGTTTCCACCAGCTGCTCCGGTTTCCTCCCACAGTCCAAAGATGTGCAGGTTAGATGGATTGGCCATGCTAAATTGATCATAGTGTGCAGGCTAGATGTGTTAGCCATGGGGAATGTAGGGTTACAGGAGTATTGGGTGGATCTGGGTGTGATGCTCTTCAGATGGTTGGTGTGGACCCGATGGGCCAAATGGCCTACTTTCGCACTATAGGAATTCTATGAAACCGGACCCACATCAAGGGTGGGGTGGTCAATCTTAAATGGACAATCAATGCTGGCCCAGCCAGTGGTGCCCACATCCTGTGAATGGTACAGGTATATGAAGCAGATTTGTTGGTGGTTTTCAAAAAGGAATTAAATGGACTGGAAAGGGGGTAAAAACCTCAAGAAGCAGAAAAATAAGATTAATTGGAAAACTCTTCCAAAAGACTGACAGAAGCGCTATGCTATGCTTTTCAACATGTTGGCATGACACAAAATGCTTCCATTAGCATCACGTTCTGGTATTTGCTTAACTGTGAACCATGTTAGCGTACTCTTTCCTGATGAAAAATAAGAGGTGCACATCGTGACTTGTAAAAATTCTCTTGTTGGTTGCCCCTGGCAGTTTTCTTCCAACCAGTTGTTGAATGAGGATTGTAGCAACCCGTGCCTGAATTATTCTGCCTGAGGAGATCTGCATTGCCTTCAATATTAATCATTGGATGTGGCCTCTTTTCCATTTCTCAAAGACTTAGTAGTGACTGCCAGATTGCTCCAAACTTTTTGTCTTTGAAATAAGAACAGAAAGTGTTGGAGATACTTGGCAGGTCTGGCAGCTTCTGTAGACAGATGCGAGCAGCCGTGATTGTACATCTGTATGAAGGACTTGCATTTGTACGTTGACTTTCCTAACCGTAACATGTTCCAAACTGCAGTTTTGAAGTGTAGTCATTGTTATATTGTGGAAAACACAGTACCAATTTGCTTTAGGTGTTGGTTGAGGGATAAAGAGACATTGGTGAGGCCACTTTTGGAATACTGCATACCCTTCTACAGGAAGGGTTGTTAAACTTCAGAGGATGCAAAAAAAATTTATAGGGATGTTGCTGGGACTGGAGGGTTTGAGTTATAGGGAGAGGCTGAGTAGGCCGGAGTCAAGATTAGAGTGGTGCTGGAAAAGCACAGTAGGTCAGGCAGCATCCGAGAAGCAGGAAAATCGACGTTTTGGGCAAAGGTCCTTCATCAAAAGCCCTTTTTCCTGATAAATGGCATTTGCCAGAAACGTTGATTTTCCTGCTTCTCGGATGCTGCCTGACCTGCTGTGCTTTTCCAGCACCACTCTAATCTTGACTCTGATCTCCAGCATCTGCAGTCCTCACTTTCGAGATTAGAGTAGTGCTGGAAAAGCACAGGCAGCATCCGAGGAGCAGGAAAGTCGACGTTTCGGGCAAAAGCCCTTCATCAGGAATAGAGGCAGGGTGCCGTTGGAGCTGGAGTGAGGTGGGAGAAGGGGAAATGAGGAAACTGGTGAAATCCACATTGATGCCCTGGGGTTGAAGTGTTCTGAGGCGGAAGATGAGGCGTTCTTCCTCCAGGCGTTGGGTGGTGAGGGAGTGGCGGTGGAGGAGGCCCAGGACCTGCATGTCCTTGGCAGAGTAGGAGGGGGGAGTTGAAATGTTGGGCCACAGGGCGGTGTGGTTGATTGGTGCGGGTGTCCCGGAGATGTTCCCTAAAGGATGCTCCGCGAGGAGGCGTCCAGAGTCCCCAGTGTAGAGGAGACTGCATTGGGAGCGACGGATACAATAAATGATATTGGTGGGTGTGCAGGTAAAACTTTGGATGTGGAAGACTCCTTTGGGGCCTTGGGATGAAGGTGAGGGAGGAGGTGTGGGTGCAGGTTTTGCAATTCCTGCGGTGGCAGGGGAAGGTGCCAGGATGGGAGGGTGGGTTGTTAGGGAGCATGGACCTGACCAGATAGTCACGGAGGGAATGGTCTTTGCGGAAGGTGGAAAGGGGTGGGGAGGGAAATATATCCCTGGTGGTGGGGTCCGTTTGGATGTGGCGGAAATGTCGTCGGATGATGTGGTTTATGCCAAGGTTCGTAGGGTGGAAGGTGAGCACCGGGGGAGTTCTGTCCTTGTTACGGTTGGAGGGGTTTTTACCCTGAATAGGCTGGAGCCTATTTTCCTTCGAGCATCAGAGGCTGAGGGGTGACCTTTATAGATGTTTATAAATAATGAGGGGCTTAGATAAGGTGAATAGCCAAGGTGTTTTCCCCAGGGTAGGGGAGTCCGATGAGAGGGGAAAGATTTAAAAAGGATCTGAAGGGTAACGTTTTCATGCAGAGGATGGTATATGTATGGAAGCAGCTGCCAGAGGAAGTGGTGGAGGCTGTTATAATTACAGCATCCACAGGGCAGCTGGATGGATATAGGAAGGTTTGCAGGGATATGGACCAAATGTTGGCAAATGGGACTAGGTCAGATTGAGATGTCTGGTTGGTGTGGATGAGTTGGATGAAAGGGTCTGTTTCTGTACGACATAGAGTGTAACGGTATGACTCCATGGGAGAACTTTCCTCCGCTTCAAATAGAGCACATGGGATTTTTTGCTCCCTAGGTACTACACTGGGAGTGTCATTCTGAATAGCGAGCTGAGGTTTGTGGAGAGGGTTGGGGGAGGTTTTTTAAGTCCACACCTGTGTAACTTAAACATCAGCGTATCAACACGTACACAGGTCCATTTTTAAGATTATTTCCCAGCGATGAAATACAGTTTAATTAAAATGCTGTGAAACTCAACACAAAATACTGAAGTGCCTTAATTCTCTGACTCATTTCAATTTTTTAATGTGTTTAAAACGGTCCATTGCCCTTAACGTTGAGTCAATGGGCAATGATAAGCCAGGTTTCTGTTTAACAATTTTAAAATGATTGTTTTCATGGACAAGAATATTAGTGTAGTTTCCAAAAGAGATTTCCAGAACTTTCCTGAGAGCAACACCTCAGCTGCATGAATACTTTATTTCAAACGCAAACAAATATTTGGAATTGGGTCTTGTCCATCTTGCTTTCTCTCTCTCTCTCTCGCTCTCTCTCTCTCTCACTCTCTCTCACTCTCTCTCTCTCGCTCTCTCTCGCTCTCTCTCTCTCGCTCTCTCTCGCTCTCTCTCGCTCTCTCTC
>NC_057742.1:6844477-6865871 GCF_004010195.1 Chiloscyllium plagiosum
CACTCTCTCTTCCTCCCCCACACTTTTTTTTCCCCCAAAACACACAGACACACACACAGACACAGACACTCTCCTCCTCTGACTTGTTCTTTTTTTCCCCCCTCCACCCAGGTAGAGCCCAGTATCCCAACCCTGGGATTATTTTACCTTCTCAAAAACAGGTGTAACAAAATGCAGAAATATTTTTTAATCATGTTTGAGGAATGTTGGTTGGTTGTGAAATGGTTCTTCCCTGGTTGGGAATCAGTGGATAGTCTGTGTGGAGGTACAGAGCAAAGAGCTTTCATGTGGCTTCCTGCGAGCACTGCTTGAATACCTTTTATGGGTTTTTTTTGTCACAGTGACTGGTTTCTAAAAATGGAAGAATACAATACTGGTGATTTTTGTATGTTGGCTCACCCAGTGCGTGGTGTGTGTTATTTTTAAATGTTTGAGTCACGTTGAGCTTGCATTTTCGGCTGCACAGTCTGAGGGGATGCTGACCTCAAAACGGAAATAGTTAGTGTCGAATATTGTCTCATGTTGAATCTCTACCATGAGGATCTCTTCCAGAGTACTCACTTTTCCAGTGAGTAACAGAGGGACTGGCATCAATGTTGCATTCCCCAATCAGGCGTCTTGAAGCCTTGCTTCCCATGATTTTGCAGGAGTGGGGAAAGGAAGGAGGGGATGTAGTGATGCATAAGGGACTTGGGAGGGGGAAGGCATTACATAAAGTTTGTAAAACTGTGCTAAGGAAGGGTGAATAATCAGAACGGTTCCCACAGTGAGTTTTACAGGGGGGTTTGCAACCAGTCCTGTACAACCACCAATGAGTAGCAACTAATCCTGATAGTTCCAGCTGTGGTATGGGGAGCAGCTTCTGGGTGTATTTAAGGCTGAAAGGGATTAGATTAATGGGATAGATATACTAGATAAATGCGGTTGGAAGCTGTGGGTGGTGGGTGCTGCCTGAACTGCTGTGCTCTTCCAGCACCACTAATCCAAAAACAAATACTAGATAAATGCGTCAAAAATTAGAAGTGCTGGAAAAGCACAGCAAGTCAGGCAACATCCAAGGAGCAGGAAAATCGATGTTTTGGGTCAAAGCCATTCAGAAAGATATAGTCATACTAGATAAATGCCTTGACCAGGAACAGAATCTAGGATTGTGGGGAAAGGGCAGGAAGTCGAATGTTGAGTTTCAGATCAGCCATGATCTAATTGAATGGCAGAGCAAGTTCGAGGGGCCGAATGGCCTACACCTGTACCTATTTCTTCAGAGTGAGGCAGGAGTCCTGGTGTGTCGGCTGTCCCTTTTGAAATAAACTGAGCAAGAGCCAGCAGTTTGAAGGGAAAGTGATGAAATAGCTGTGACAAGGGCTATCTGGCTGTTTGTCCAAACCAGAGTGCTCGAAGCCCATTGTCCATCGTTCGAGATTCTAGCCGTAAGTGGTTTCTCAGGAATCCAGTTGTGACTAGTTGTATTTCTGATTCAAAGTTGAGTGTGAGATGGGATTGTTGGATGTGACTTCCAGTGAGAGTTAACCTGTCTGTTCATAGTTTTCCCACTTAGCATTCAGAGCAGGGTGCATTTGATAGTATTGACTGATTTATCTGGTTCCTGAGTATCAGGGGATGTTTATGTAAATGGGCATGTGTTGAGTGCTTTTACCACAAGGATGTTTTTACCCAGTTTATTTCCTGTTCAGGTACCATTCCCAATAAGGATATTGTCAAACATGGACTTCCACTGGGTTGGTCCAAGCTTCAGGGTAAAGATAGTGCAGTGGTTTGTCATTGCTATCTGCGTAGTGATTGGAACAGGGTCAGCCAGGTGGACCTCATAGAATAGGAGCTCCCTGATTGGGCCAGAATAACAGCCCCAATCAGGGAGCCCTGGCTGACAGAGATAAACAGGTGTCACTGGCCACTCAGGTGTTAGGAAAAAGAAAGAGAAAAAAAAGAGAAAATAAAAATAAAAAAAGAAAAAATAAATAAACAGGTGTCACTGGCCACTTGGGTGTTTCTTTTCTTCCTGGTGGTGGAAATTGAATAAAAATTTGAGTACCCTTGTGTCTTTCACTGTGTCTCACACCTGCATACACGCAACATGGGTGCTGAGGAAAAAAAATTAAAAAAACAGGAGTGTCAGGGGCTCTGCTCACTCTTGAACCTGCTCTGAGTTAGCTGGGTCAGAGCCCACACGTACTGTGTACCTATAAATAAAGGGTGACTTGGTGATGAGATACCGGTTTTCGTGGAGTGATTTAACCCTGTCGGGGAAGTTTCCTCGCTGTTCTTACAGCCTAGCATTAGGTCTGTTGGAAGGATTTGCAGTCAAGCTGTCTGGTCCTGTTAGAAACTTCACATCAGTGGCCATCGAGTCCCAGTGTGAGGCTTGAACGCAGGACTGTGGCCCAGAGATAGGAGCACAACCCATTGCACGACAGGGTCTGACTGAAATTCCTACAAGCTTCAAACATGATGCCTCTGTCACCAGTGATCAGGTGGCACTGACTTTGCTGAATATGGGTGGCAGAATGGAGTATCTTGGTGCAGCAAGCTGGCGTTGAGGTTTGTGTGCCGAGGAACACTGGAATATCCAAGCATAGGTACAGGGGTAGGCCATTCTACCCTTTGAGCCTGCACTACCATTCATTCAGATCATGGCTAGTTCTGCTTGTGGTCTTCTCTCCAGTTTTTAGTCAGGCCCCCACCCTTCACCCTGACCACGACTCCCTGATCCCTATCACTGCTCGACGATTGGTTACTTTGTGAGTACAGGGTTGGGTTTGAGCACCAATCTGCAGAATCTCATGGTTCTGTCTTCCCCTGTGAACAACAAGCTCACATTTAGAGGAATCTTCAGTGATGAGGTACTCCCAAAGCAACTCCCAACCAGTATGGAGGAAATGGCACGAATAACAATGTGACAGTGACAACTGTTAACAAAGTTAATGATAATCGTAGTTGAGATAGTGCCATGAGATTTTTGTCCACCAGAAAGATGGTTGGGTTGGTGGGGACGGGTGATGCCTCTGCTTAAGTCTCATATCAAGGGCAGAGTTCCCAACAGTGGGGTACCACATTGAAGTCTGTGTGTAGAGTTTATCCTTTGAATCTGTGGAGTGGGGCCCTCTAACTCAAGGAGCCGAACGGAGCCATGGTTAACACACACACACTGGTTACTTTTATCGTGGTACTGGGGTACTGTGCTTCAACAGGAAGTGAGAGGGAGGAAGAGTGTATGGGCATGTGGGTGAGAAAATGAGATAAAACTATAACACTCCTCAGGTTCCATTGAGCACATTTTCTTTTGGGGGGGGAGGGTGGAGATGGGGAATGGGGAAGAGGTGATGGGTTGGTGGGGAGGAGAGTTCATTTCTCATATGTTCTGCTTCCACTTACCTGCTATAAGTTTATCACCTTGAGGACTCTCTGAGAATAGAAGGCATAGGTGGTTTCTTAATGGAAAGAGTATAAAATAGAGCTTCTGTCTTTAAGATCTGCTTTAAGAGATCTGGATGGTAATGCATTCAGGGAGGTCAAACAGTAGAATGGAATACACAATCAACATTTGGAATGCTGCATACAATTCTGGATGCCTTACACGAAAAATGTTGTTAAACTGGAAAGGATGCAGAAAAAATGTACAAGGATGTTACAGCGATAGGAGGGTTTGAATTAGAAGGTGAGGTTGGATAAGCTGGGACATTGCTCCCTGGAGTGTCTGCATGGAATTTGCACATTCTCTATGTGTCTGCATGAGTTTCCTCTGGGTGCTCTGGTTTCCTCCCACGGTCCAAGATTAGGAGGATTAGCCATGCGAAATGCAAGGTTACAGGGATAGGGTATGGTCTGAGTGGTCTGCTCTTCAGGGGGTCAGTGTGTACTCAATGGGCTGAATGGCCTGCTTCCACCCGGCAGGGATTCTGTGATTCTAAGGGGGTTGACTGGATCTCATTTCAATGTGGCATGGGAAAGATGGCACCTCTGATAATCACACAGTGGGGTGGCAGTCAGCTGGATTTGTGCTCGAGATGCTGCCCTGGGACAACACCCCATGACCCCCTTTGACTCGAGCTTGGGGAGAATGCTACCCATTCTACCACAAGAAGGATCCAAGCTTGGTTACTTTGGTGGAGTTGATGGATTTGGTGTGACTAATGTCCACCTGAGATCAAACCACTTCCCCAGGTGGCCTGGTGTTCTGGGTGCACTCACACGTGGCCTGGGTGAAACTCTGGAAGGGAGCCTTTCTATGAAAGATAACTCCACCACAGAGGGATCTGAGAGGAATTCACCTTTTTTTTTTAGTTTTAAATGGTCTGGAAAGCAAGTGGAGGAGTAATAGCTCAGTATGTTTTTCGTTCCAGTCGAATTTGTTAAGAGGCCTAGTCTGTAACATGGGCTATGACACACCGTCTGGGCTTGCTTAAGAATAGTTGGAATAGCTTGTACTTTGTGCTAGTGCTGGCCTGGGGCGAGGATGAGGGACCGATGATTGGATACAGGAGAAGGGAAGTTCTGATTTGTTACTTGCCTGACCAGGGAGAATGGGAGTGGTTTACAGGCATTTTCATGTGGTGTTGACTCCCTGCCTCCACCTGCTGGTTAAAGGATGGATTGGAACTGAACAACTTTAACGAAACTGCAGTTCCTTGGTTTCATTGTCAACCTCCCACCTTGCCTTGTCCCGTATTGGTGATGTGAACCAATGTAACCTTGCAATAAGAGGAAGATGCCTCTGGTCCCTTTGTGAGCCTCCCTTCAGCGCATCACTTAAAAAGTTGAACAGGAGTCAGTGGAGGGGTAGATTGTTAAAAATCACACAGCACCAGGTTATAGTCCAACAGGTTTATTTGGAAGCACTAACTTTCGGAGTGCTGTTCCTTCATCAGGTGGTTGTGGAGAATAAGGTGAGGGGTAGATCAACTGTGAATTAATTAAACAGTGACACAGGTTTGAGGGACTGAACAAGCTCCTCTGACACTTGTGGAAGACTTAATTTGTGTTCTCAAATTTTGGTGGGATTATTTCTTTCAGTTTAGTGATTTCTGCTCATGATGTAGTTGGAGGACACTAAATGCAGACTGAGTGACTTCTTTACAGTGCACCTCCCCCCACTCAGTCCATAAGCCTGACCTTGAGCTTCTGCGTACTTTTAATTTTTCTGTCTTGCTCCCACACTGACCTTCAAGTGTTTGAGTGAAGCTTAGTGCAAGCTGGGGGAACCTATCACTGAACACGTAGCAGTGTGTTCCTGCTACGCACACTCTGGGTACTTTTTTGGAAGAGTAAAAACCAACCTATATTCATTACTTCAGTGTGTGTTTGAGCATGTGTGTCAATATCCGGTCTTACATACACTCAAGTTAATTGAATGGGTAAAGCCCAAAAGATTAATTGAATGGGTGTGTTGCCTTTGAAGGATTTCCACAGGAATTGTTGATATCCCCAGAATTTGAACATGTATGGCATTAACTCATTTCAGGCTCAGTGGTTAGCACTGCTGCCTCACAGCACCAGGGTCCCAGGTTCGATTCCAGCCTCTGGTGACTGTCTGTGTGGAGTTTGCATGTTCTCCCTGTGTCTGTGTGGGTTTCCCCCGGGTGCTCTGGTTTTCTCCCACAGTCCAAAGATGTGCAAATCAGGTGAATTGGCCATGCTAAATTGCCCGTAGTGTTAGAGAGAAATGGAACTGGGTGGGTCGGTGTGGACTTGTTGGGCTGAAGGGCCTGTATCCACACTGTCGGGAATCGAATCAAATCTAATCTAATCATTTGAGTGCACCCTCTTTTGGAATAGGGTGGAAATGCATGATCAAATATGTGTGTGTGCTTTTTGGGAAAAAAAATTAATTTGAAGCTGTATGTGTGTGTGTTTAAAACTGGCAACACCACGTGTCCCAATGACAAGGTGGTGAGGTGAGTCACTTTCTTGAATCTAAATGACCTGTCTTGATGGACAAATTAAGATGGCAACTACATTTTTGAGAGTCTGGAGTCACATGTAGGCCAGGCTGAGGAAGGGTGGCAGATGTACTTCCCTCTAGCATGTTTGTGTCAATGTATCGGTTACGTGGTCAACATTGCTCATTTATTAAATTTGAATTCCTCAGCTGCCATCTTTTAAATTATTTCTTTGGTAACCACTGGGCTACTGTTCCCATTTACTTACAGGAAGTTTCATTCTCTGGAGTCCACTGTTTATAAGGGTGCATGGAATCTGAGAGAGACATTCATAGTGCAGTTAAAGTGCAGAAACTGGTGATACAGCCTGATTGGTTGATGCCTGTGTCCAAGCTCTCAAGGAATCTACTCCCATTCCTCTTGGCCTAACCATGTCTTAAGTTCCTTCCTACGCTGTGTACTTATGCAGCCTGGTTTTTAACAGGTGGTGCTGTGTCTCTCAGGGAGTCTGCACTCTTTACATTGATGTTGTAATCTAGAGAATGGTGATGGTAGAGGCTTCAAAACTGTTTTCTGTCATGAGGTTGACTAGGGATCTACCCTGCATTCGCTAATGACCGTGGGGGTGTATTGGAAGGACTTACAAGTTAATACTGAACCTGGCTGTGTTATGAATGCACCTTTTTTTTTGCTATCCAGCCTTGGAGTGGGACTTTTGGTTCAGAGGCAATGACGATACCCATTGCACTACATGACCTCTAACAAGTCCTCTCCATGATGGTACTATATCTCTTTTCATAATATCTTCTGGGTCAAAATTTTCTTATTGGATTTATTACTGGCTATTTTTAGTCATAGTCCCTAGTTCCAATTTCCCTGATAGATGGAAACATTTTTGGTTCTTCCTGTTGAAACCATTTAATAGTTTTAAAGATAACTTGGGTCACTTACACCCTTTCTGTCTCTGTGGGAAAGAGCCTGTGTTTGTTTGGTATTTGCCATTACATGGGCCCAGTTGTTCCCATTGTTCCTGTGACACTAGAGTAGCAATCACCACGAAGTTTAATCACATTTAGAGTAAATTGATGAAGCGACCATCCCATTCTCCAGAATCTCCGAACTGTTACAGTGTACATGGATGCCATTCAGTCCATTGAGACTATACCGGCTCTTCAAGTAGAATAGAATAGAATTTATTGCCACGTGTACCAAGGCACAGTGAAAAGCTTTGTCTTACGAGCAACACAGGCAGATCACAGAGTTGAGTAGCATAGATAGTAAATACTAGGTAAACAGCAGCAAAAGGAAAAACACAGGTACAGGCAAATGTTAAGGGTTTGTGAGTCCATTCAGTATTCTAACAACAGTAGGGTAGAAACTGTTTCAAAACAGGCTGGTATGTATGTTCAGGCTTCTGTACCTTCTCCCTGCTGGTAGAGGTTGTAGAAAAACATTGCCAGGATGGGATGGATCTTTGAGAATGCTGGTGGCCTTTCCTTGACAGCGGGCCTGGTAGATGGATTCTATAGATAGGAAGTTGGCCTTTGTGATCGTCCGGTCCGAATTCGCCACTTAGTGTAACCATCTCCGATCTTGAATGGTACAGTTGCCATACCAGGTGGTGATACATCCAGAGAGAATGCTCTCGGTGACGCACCTATAAAAGTTGGCAAGGGTATTTGCTATCATGCCAAATTTTCTCAGCTACCTGAGGACGAAGAGATGTTGTTGGGCCTTTGTAACCAGTGCGTCCACATGAAGAGTCCAAGAAAGCTTGTTGTGGATGACCACTCCCTGGAGCTTGACACTCTCCACTTGTTCCACCTCTGTGCTGTTAATGTGTAGGGGGACATGAGTAACATCCTGCCGAAAATCAATAATTCATTGGTTTTGCCGGCATTGAGAGTTAGGTTGTTCTTAGTGCACTGTTTTTCCAGGTCTTCCACCTCCCGTCTGTATTCTGTTTCGTGGCCATCTAAGATTTGACCGACTATGGTGGTGTCGCCTGTGATCTTATAGATGGCATTAGTCTGGTATTTGGCGACACAGTCATGGGTGTTTCTGATTTTGTCCGGTTAGTTCCTGGTTTCAGTTGCTGCTGATTTGTTGTTTGGGTCCAGGCATGTGTTTTTGCAGAGGTATTTGGGCTGCTCTCCAGGTCCATTCTGATGGATTTCACGTCAGCAGGTGTCTTATGGGGCCGGGAATGTTTCGTGTTGGTTCTCCTTCCTGGGGCAGGTCTCTCAGGCGTCATGATTTGGTTCCAACCACCTGCCTTTTTGCTATAACCTTGTCTCTATTCAAATAATCATCCAATACTCTCTTGAATACCTTAATTAAATCTGCCTCAACCACACCTCCAGGCACTGCATTCCATACTCTAACTACAAAGATTTTATTTCTCATCTCTGGTTGGCTATGTTGTGAAATCACAGCCTCTTGTTGTTGTTCCTTTTGCATACAGGGACCATTTCTCCCTTTCTAGTCCACTCATAATTTTGAAAATTTCTGTCAGATCTCCTTGGAGTTGTTTCTCTCCAAAGAGGACAGTCTGATCTTCAATCTGTCCTCATAACTGAAATGTCTCATCACTGCTGCATGGTGTCCAGTGTGTTCACATCCTTCCTAAAATGTGGTGCCTTAGAACTGTACACAAAACTCCCAGCTGTGATCTAACCAATGTCTTATGCAGGTTCAGCATATCCTGCCGGCTCTATGGCCCTATTATTAAAGCCCCAAGATTCTCTCTGTTTTATGAACCGTACTCTCCTCTTGTCGTGCCACCTTCAATACTCTATGCATTACATATGCGTTAGTTCTCTGCTCCTGCACCCCCTATTTTACATTGTTTCTGTCTATGTTCTTCCTCCCAAAACCTTGCATTCCTCTGTACTGTACTCCATTCACTGGGTTCAAAGCAAAATATTGCAGAGGACAGAGATCTTGAAACAAACACAGAATGCTGGAATAACTCAGAGCTGGCAGCATCTGTGGAGAGAGAAACAGCTGATGTTTTAAGTCTGGTGTGACTTTTTTTTAAGAACAGCCAGAACGTCTTCATTCACCAAACCATCCGCTTCAGTGAGTTCGACTCTGTCCTTTTGAAGTTCTACACTGTGTAGTCCTCGCAGATTGCAGGTTTTGTACCATCCATAGACTTTGAAATTATCCTCTGCACTCCACGCTGTACATGGTGAATGATGTGTTACAAGAAGGGCCCTGATGCTGACCCCTGGGGATGTCTGCTTTAACCCTTCCCAAGGAGATGAGCTGCAATCTGGATTTATTTGTGACCAATCAACATCTTTTCCTGTGCTTTTGTTTTCACCAGATTAAATACCATGAAGAATTTGAGAAAAGCAAAGGAACCAGTGCAGCAGCTGGTGAGCGAAGGCCCTCAAATGATATTCCTCAGTACAACGTTCAGCACGAGGTGCATCAAGGTGAGGTACAAAATGCACACTTTTGTAAACCAGAGAAAGTGAGTCAGTCTTCAGCTCCAAGTGCCGCCCCAATAACAACGGCTAGTTGTTCTTCCCCAAACACTCCCTCTCTGTCGTAATTATTGGTTGCTCTGAATTAGATTTAGGAGCAGAGTCAGGCCATTCAGCCCATTGTGTCTACTCTGCCATTTGATCATGGCTGATGCTCCATCCTCCTGCCTACTCTTCCTAGCCCTTTATCCCCTTACCATTCAAGACAAAAACAAATACGCTCATTAAAGTGGCTTCACGGACCATTGTGGCAATGAGTTCCACAGATTCACCACCCTCTGGCTGAAGAACTTCCTTCTCACCTCAGTATTAAAGAGTCGTCACTTCACTCTGAGGCTGTGCTCTCGGTTCCTAGTCTCTCCTACCAGTGGAAACATCTCCACATCCACTCTATCCAGGCCTCTCAGTATCCTATAAGTTTCAATCGGATTGCCCCCTTATCATTCAAGCTCCATCGAATGTAGGCCGAGAGTCCTTGACCACTCCTCATATGTTAAGCCCTTCGTCCCCAGGATCATTCTTGTAAACCTCCTCTGGAACCTCTCCAACACCAGCACATCCTTCCTGGCTCCAAAATTGCTCTCAATATTCCAAATGCAGTCTGACCAGAGCCTTATACAGCCCCTCAGCAGTGTATCACTGCTCTTGTATTCCAACCCTCTGGGAATGAATGCTAACAATGTATTTGCCTTCCTAACTGCCAAACGAATCTGCATTTTAATCTGAAGAGAATCTTGAATGAGGACTCCCAATTCCCTTTGTGCTTCAAATTTCTGAAGTCTTTCCCCATTTAGAAAATAGTCCATGTCTCTATTCTTCCAGCCAGGGTGAATAACCTCACGCTTTCCCATGTTGTGTTCCATCTACCATTTCTTTGCCCACTTTCCTAGACTGTCCAAGTCCTTCTGCAGCCTCTCTGCTTCTTCAACATTACCTGTCCTTCCATCTATCTTTGTGTCATCTGCAAACCTAGCAGCAGTACCCTCAGTTCCTTTATCCAAGTCGATAATGTATAATGTGAATAGATGAGGTCTCAACACTGACTCCTGTGGAACTCCACTAGTCATCGGCTGCCATCCTAAAAAAGACCCCTTTATCCCTAATCTCTGCCTTCCCTCAATCCATGCCAATACCTTGTCCCTAATATCATGGGCTGTTGTTTTATTTAGCAGTCTCCCTTGTGGCACCTTGTCAAAGGTCTTCTGGAAATACAAATAGATCACATCTGCTGCCTCTCCTTTGTCTAACTTGCTCGTAGCCTCCTCAAAGATTTATCAGGCATGATCTCCCCTTGATGAAGCCCATGCTGACTCAACCCTATTTTACCACGCTCACCTAAGTACTCCACAATCTCATCCTTAATAGTGGACACTAACATATTACCAGTGACAGAGGTAAATCTTACGAACAACCAAGATTAGACTAACCAGCCTACAATTTCTCATCATCCTTCTCTCCCTCCCTCCCTTCTTCAACAGGCATGTTACATTAGACATTTTCCAGTCCTCTGGTACCCTCCTTGATTCCTGAAAGATCACTACCAATGCCTCCACCACCCTATCTCCTTCAGTACTCTGGGGTGTAGTCCATCTGGACTTATTCATCTTCAGACCTTTCAGCTTTCACCTTCTCCTTAATGATGGCTACTATACACACTCTGCCCTCTGACTCTCTTGATGTTCTGGCATGCTACTGCTGTCTTCTAGTAGTTGATTAATGCTCATCTTCGGATTTCTAGCATTGACCTCTGCACTGAGCTGGTGAGAATTTGGGTGGTGAGCAGGTTGATGCTCAATGTTGAGCAGTTTGGTTGGAATGTAGTTGATAAGGGAAACAGTCTAAACCATATCAGCGTAGCACGCTTTGAACGCACTAATGAGGACCTTCCTGAGAGAGTATTTGTGACAATAGTTTCTCATTTGCTTGGATTTGTAATGTAGCAGCATTTGGTTACTTAATCCCGATGCAAGAAAATTCTTTCCAAATTGGGGCAAAAAAGAAATTCTTGAGCAGACTCTTCAAAGTCTAGAGAGAAGGTCTATTTCAAATGATTTGCTTTCAAGCCTTTGCCAGAATGGGGGGAGATTTTCCCAACTTAACCTTGATTTCTTTTCACCCTAATCCAGGCTACCAGCAACTTCAGGAGCCCCAGACTCAAGACTACACTCCACCCGCTGCACCTGTTGCCCAACCTCCCTCAACTGGGGTAAGTTCTTAACCTGTTTTGTTCCTTCTATCGGTTCTTTTGTGCGAACTTGCATTTCTATTCTGCTGTGCTTATCCTCAGAAAGCACCAAAGTTCAGTCCAGTTCATCCATTTCTCTTGTAACGTAAACATACCTGTCATTTTGTGGGTCAGCAAGATCCCATAGAGATAAATAACTATGGTCTTGTTCTGCAGAGGTTGGCGGAGGACTCGGGGAGATAAATCCTGTTCTTATTCAAAATACATAGAACATAGAACAATACAGCACAGAACAGGCCCTTCGGCCCACGATGTTGTGCCGAACTTCTAACCTAGATTAAGTACCCATCCATGTACCTATCCAAATGCCGCTTAAAGGTCGCCAATGATTCCGACTCTACCACTCCCACGGGCAGCGCATTCCATGCCCCCACCACTCTCTGTAACTCAAACCCTCCAGTCCCAGTAACATCCTTGCAAAACATTTCTGCACCCTTTAAAATTTAATAATATCCTTCCCATAAGAGTATGATCATGACTAAATGCTATACTCCAAAAGTGACCTCACCAATATCTCATGAAGGCAATGAAGGCAAGCGTGCAAAACACCTTCTTCAACACTCTGTCTGTCTGTGACACTTTTTTCAGGGAACTAGGTACCTGAAGCCTAGGCTGTCTGTTCAACAGCACTCCTACAGCTCTACCATTAACTGTGTCATCCTGTTCTGGTTTGTCAGACCAAAATGCAATATCTCACATTCATTTAAATTAAACACTTTCAGCCATTCCTTAACTCATTGGCTCAGTTGATCAAGATCGCATTGTACTCTTAAACAGCCCTCCTCACTGTCCACAACTCCACCTATCTTCGTATCATCTGCAAATTTACTGACCCACCCTTCGACTCCCTCATCTAAGTCATTAATAAAAATTACAAACAGCAGAGGACCCAGAACTGATCCCTGCGGAACTCCACTTGTAACTGGGCTCCAGGCTGAATATTTACCATCTACCTCCACTCTCTGCCTTTGACCGGTTAGCCAGTTTTCTATCCAAAATAGTGCCACGCAATCTTCTATACCTGCTCTGAAGATAGACTGGGGCTTGGTTTATTGTCCTAACTGGAGGATAGCCACTTTGAAAGTGAGGCACCCCATTAGTGCTGCATTGGAGGTGTTAACATGGAGTTACCAGGCGCTCAGTTGCAGCAATGTGTACCAGCTGCTCTGCTTTAACAGCAGCTTCCAAACCCACAACCTTTTCGGCTTAGAAAGTCGAAGTCAGCAGATGTGTGTGAACTTCCCGGCCCTGCAAATTCCCCTCTGAGCTGCTCACCATCCTGACTTGGAAATATATCACTGTTCCCTCACTACATCCCAAGGACTGCAGCAGTTCAAAAAGGAAAGTTACCACCACCTTCTGCAAGCCAATTGGGAATCAGCTATGAATGATGGCTCAACCAGCCATGTTCATGAAAGAAGTAAAAATTCTCCAGTTTCTGGAAGGGGGCTTGAACCCACAACTTTCAGATTTCAAGGTGAGAGTGTGTTGCCCAACAAACCTGTGGCTGATCCTTCAGGTGTGTGAAGAATGGTCATTTATCAAGTGCATCAGGGTAACTTCACTGGCTACATGAGTGTAGTGTTCATATGGTTCCATATTGATAGGATGATCTGGGTGTGTATATGTGGGGGGGTGGGGCTGGTGGGTTCTGTCCTGGGGCTAGAGAGAATGATGCTTGTGAATGAGGAACTAATACTCACCCCTCCCTTAACAATCTCTCTTGTACTACCTTGATCTGTAGAAGCGTTACAGAGCTGTGTATGATTATGCAGCAGCAGACGATGATGAGATCTCCTTCCTAGATGGCGACTTAATCATTGATGTACAACAGATTGATGAAGGATGGATGTACGGTACCGTGGAGAGAACGGGTGACACTGGCATGCTCCCAGCTAACTACGTCGAAGCCGTGTAATGGAGCCCAGATCAAACGCCTGCTTCTGCTTTGATTATATATATTATAAATAAAATAAATTACCATATGGATCCCAACAGTAATTTGACAAAAATATTAGGTAAAGCAAATGTATGAAATTGTGGTTCCGATTATACAACAAATTTCTCAGTTTCTCTGATCTTAGTATTACTGGAATACAGTCAAAATTTTCTTTGGCTTGTTTATCTTGAAGGAAATCTAGCCTTTTGCAAGTTTTTCACTGCTCTGCATTATCCAACTCTCCATTTTTTTAAACAGATAATCCTTCTTCTTTGTAGATCTTTACTTTGAAATTCTCGACTGGATTATTGTACTTGATTAGTCTGGACAATCTCAGATTGCACCTCTTTTGGTCATATTATTTTAGTTTCTCTAGTGCATTGCTCTTTATTTGCAAATTGCTTAAATAATTCAAGTTGTGCAGGACCAAAATACAGGATAGTTCTCTTGGCAGGAGGAAGATTGTGAATACAGTTTGTCAAAAGACTTCTGTTCTTCAGCTCTAAAGGGCCAGAGAGAGAGGGAAAGACTTGCACAGTGACAGATGGAACCCCATTCCCCCAACCCCACCCCACCCCGACCTATGTGTGTACACACGCACGTATGCACAGTTGAGACATACGCATTGTGGGTGTACACACTTACAGTCTCATTCTCCCTACACTTCCTCTCTCCAACCCTCACACTCTCTCTCGCACTCTCACAGTGAGGCACACAGGTGAACAGTAAGACTGGATTTTTAAAAATATTCTAAATGTTACCTTTCACCCAATAGCCTACAGAGAATGCACGGACATTGACTATGGCTAAGTATCACCATAAATAGTTCAGTTAATGGTGTACACAATTCTCATAAAACCAGGAATCTCGACGTGTTCTCTTCTATAGATAGCAGACTCTTTTGGCTGTTGTAATTTTCAGGGGAGTGAAACAAGCAGCTGAAACAAATGGTCTTTGTGACCATCGTCTTTCTCAAAAATAGAAGTGATGTAACAGGCTGGGTAACTGACATGACAAGATAAATACCCATTAGAATTGCAGAAGTAGATGAAATTCTACCTCCTGCCATTCTTGCCACATTCCTAACCCACCTATACCATTGTTACATACTGAGGTTGTGACACAATTGACTGTACAAGATGAATTTTAGAATGGGGGTGTGGAGGGAGGAGTAAAGTGAGCTGAGAATTTATTTAAATTTGCAAGTTTGGTAAGTGAGAGCAAAATTCCTTTTTTACAGAAAATAAACAGGTTTTACACAAACCTGAGCAGCAGGAGGATTATTTTTCCCTGACAATGTGTTTGCAAGACTCATGATCTAACTGCTGCTCTGTCTAGATCCATTCATTTCAAAACTGTGACGTCTGTAAACTTGACCTAACTTGGAATATTTTTATCCCATTTTGGAGCAGTTTATACCATTGAAATAAAAAAAACTCTCAATAAAACCTTGAGGTGGCAACAATATTATACAACTTGAGGAGCAATGTAAAAAAGAATGGTTACTTTTACTGGAATTAATACATATTCCTTTTCAGAGTCATTATTGTGTTACATGGCAATACATGAGGCTTTCATGAGACTGAGTCCAGTTTAAACCAGTCTGACACAGAAAGACTTGATTGAACAATGTTTTGCAATTCCTGTCAAGTTGTGGCGACAATGGGGAGCTGTCTCCAAGCAACTCCCTCTATCGTCTGTGTAATGAATATCCAGCGGTTACTAGTCTGGGATCTCTTTATGCACGATTTCCAAATCTCATTGAGAGACATGAAGAGAGCAGTAGCCAGCTGACTGTGCCCATGTAAATGCCTTTATAGGTTATATGAATTTATATGTTTAGTTATCAGCAATGCACCAGGCACCCTCTACGGTACTGCAATATGTTTCTTAAGTGTCATGTCATTAATTTGTGAGTTGGCTGTTTTGACTGCAGTTGTGCCAATTAATTGATCGATTCCTACTGTTGGTAGTAAACATAATGTTGATGGATTAATTAAAGCCCTTGGGGCAGACTGTACTATATCACCTAAAGCTCTAACAACTCTCTGCTATTTTGTTTGTTAGGAAACTACCTGACGTACTTTCAAAACCATTGTAAATCCTCTGACTGCTTTAAGATGGGAAAATAGTGTATTGTGACTGGTTATAGTAAAATATAAATGATACGGTTATGCTTTACTGAAAAGAATATTGCATTGTCTGCCTTCAATCTGGTCTGTGCAGCACTTAAACAGACTTGGTAGAGATGGGGTTCTCACATTCTCCTCTGTAAAAGCAGCAAAAAGCAAACATTGGAAACCTGGCCTGGCCTAGGCTTGAAACAACTGGTTAACTGGTAAAGCTCAGGCACCAAAACTAGTGGACCACAGAAGAAATGTACATTAGCACATGTGTAGACATTGTGTGCCAACATTAATGACTCTCTTAACATTCCATGGTATCAGTACATTAACTGCTTAGTCTTAACATGCTATTTAATTTGAAACTTGCAGTTGTTACCGCTAATTGGTTTAAAAAAATTGTTTGTTTACACATGCTTATCAAGTTCCGCTTAGTGCTTTTGCTAAAGATGTTATTGAGTTACTCATCCTGCAAAAAGACAGCGTCTGGAATGACCTTTTGCTTTCTGAGTGGCATTTTTTTAAAGACGAGGCTAAATATAAAAGGGAACAACCATATTTTGAGTTGCGTTTCACTTGATGCGTGTTGGTTTGTTACAAAGACTGGTCAGGGTGGATAAGAGAGAGAATATTCTCTTGTGATCTTTCCCAGCAGTAGCACCTCCTCCCTCCACAGAACAGCTTACAAGAAATGGGGTTTGTTCAGCATGAAGGAACACCCTCTATCCGTCTTAAATTGCCTGGACTGCAAAATTGCTGTTGAATTGAGGCATTCTGCATCACTGACCAAGTTCAGCATATTGAAAAGGTGTTGTGGCTAGATTCTGTTTGGCTTGGAAATTGAGGTGCGGATGGGGGAGGGTGGGGTGTGGAATAAAAAGTGGTATTACAGATGTATGTATGTAATTTCATAAAATACTGGATATCTGCAATTCAGGTTAAGCATGTCTTTGCATTTCTGAATTCTTCATTACCACGCTTGCAATTTTTAGGAAAAAATGTATTTTTGGCATGATTCTTACATGACAGATTGTCAATAAACTAAATGATGGGAAATAATGTGGAATTTATTTATTTAGAAGTGTTTTGCTAATGGATCTATAAATGTGTGTGAAGCATATGGAAAATTCATCTGAATAAATCAAGCTCCCTTGGGAAGGGAGGAAGAAGAATTTGCATTTACAAAGCAACTTCATTACCTCAGGGCATCTCAGAGTGCTTCCCAATTGATGAGGTACATTCTTTGAAATGTAATTACTGTTATAATTCAGAAATTGTGACAATCTGCACACAGCAAGCTCCCATATTTAACTTTATTTTAGTGAAGTTTGTTAGGGGAAATATTGTCCATGACAACGTGGATCACTCCCTGTTCTTCGACATGGGATCCTTTATGGTTACCAGAGAAGGAATGCAGACTTTGTTGAACGCATTTACTGGAAAGATTGAGACATGGTGGAATTAATGAAATTATTTTTAGGTTATAGGGTCTGAAGTGTTTCAATGCAATCATACTGAACTTGTGAAAACATTCATTTCTGTCCCATTTGGACTAGAGAGAACAATCTGAATTGTCTGTTTGTGCCCTTTAAAATTTGGGCTGTGCCAATGTATTCAAAGATATTTTCTAATCGACATGTTCAGACACCTCTGGATCAGGTGGGACTTGAAGCCAGGCCTGCCTTACTCAGGGGTAAGGGCATTGCCACTGTACCACAACACCTTTCAAGGTATCCTGAATATTTTCTCATCGACCTGTTCAAAGATATTGTGGCACACCCTGGAGCAAGTGGGACTTAAACCTGGGCCTCCTGGTTCAAAGGTAGGGACACTACCCTCATCACAAGACAGCCTTTTTCAAGTACTCTAGTTTTCATGCCCAGTAGTGTTATTACCCATGCTTGAACAGCTTTCCCACCACCAAATTAGGGTGACTTTTTAGTTTTTTAAAAACTACTAGCCATCATCAGCAATCACTCATAGTGAATTAAATATTTACAATCCAAGCCTGTCTCTAGGTATTCCAAAGGAAATGTTCTAAATGGTGCTCACCTGTGTTGAATTGCAATCTGCCATAAATTGAGAATACCTACGGAAGTGTGAACAAGAATAGACCTCCAATTTAGGACTCTGATGCAGTGGTGGTGTCCCTTCCTCTGGCCCATGAGATCTGGGGTGTAAAGTCCCAACTGCTCTAAAGGTGTCAAAATATGTCCAAGTAGGTTTTTTAAATTCATTTATAGGATGTGGGCATCACTGGCCAGGCAGCATTTATTGCCCATCCCTTAGAGTTAACTGTTGCCCAGGTAAGGAGGGCGGTTCCCTTCCCTAATGGGCATTATGAGCCAAATGGTGTTTTCCAACAATTGATTCATGCTTGTCATTAGACTCTTACTCCTGATTTTTATTGGATTCAAATTCTACTATCTGCCATGGTGGGATTTGAACCCGGGTCCCCAGAACATTATCTGCGTCTTTGGGTTAACAGGCCATTGCCTCCCCTTAAAATGACTCTAACAAGGAAGCTAATCAGCTTCATAAAGTAGAGACAGGGAAGGTATTTTGAACCTATCCTAGCTCAGCCCTCAGCAATACTCTTCTAACAGCAATGGGGTGTGATACTCACCCCTCCATTGCCTAACATTACCCCCTAAACTGACGGCATCAGTTCCAGAAGGCAGCCGATATTAACTTCTGAAGGGAATAAATTTGGCCTAAGCCACCAATCCTCCTTTATTGTGAAGAAACAAGTAATTTTTATTAAAAAATCTGAACTAGAACTTCTGATAGCCCTGACAAACAGATTCCAAGATTTTTTTTCAGTTCTCAATTAATTCTACACAGTGAACATGTTTTTTTTAGATCAGATTAGGCCCTTTGGCCCATTAAGTCCACACCGACCCTCCAAAGAGCAACCTACCCAGACCCATTCCCCTACACCTAACACTACAGCCAATTTAGCATGGCCAATTCACCTAACCTGCACATCTTTGGACTGTGGGAGGAAACCAGAGCATGCAGAGGGGACCCACGCAGACAGTTGCCCGAGGCAGGAATTGAACCTGGGACCCTGGTGCTGTGAGGCAGCAGTGCTAGCCACCATGCCACCCTATTAGGAACAGAATCAATCCTGGGTTTTGAATGGAAAATGGAGAAGTACACAAAAAAAAAGGAACTTCAGAAAAACATTACAATGTTAACCTATTTGAAGGACCTGCTTATAATTACCCAAATTTTCCTTTCAACTATTCAAACCTGTGTATACTATCCAGCTGAATAATCCAAATTCATAGAATCCCTGCAGACTGGAGACAGGCCCTTTGGCCCATTGAATCTACATCAACCCTACAAAGAGCATCCCACCCATCATGTATTTCTCATGGCTCAGACACCTTGCTTGCACGTCCTTGGGCGCTGGGCAATTTAGCATAGCCAGTCCACCAACCTGCTCTTCTTTGGGATGTGGGATGAAACCACAGCACCCAGAGGAAACCCACACAGACACCAGGAGAGGGTCTATATGGAGTTTGGACGATCACCTGAGGGTGGAACCGAACTTGGGTGCCTGGTGCTGTGAGGCAGCAGTGCTAACTGTTGACTCACCATGCGACACTATTGACCGGTTATAAATTATACCATTGAGATTTTCAAATCCATCACTTTAAAGTTGAAAGGTCCTTTTCAGCATTTAGATTTTACCATAGCAATAGAAGCTTGTTCACTAACTACAGCTGTTTTAATAAACAGTTGTAGTTATATTACATCCTTCGTGTTCCAGGATTACCCAAAGCACTTAACAGCTAATAAAAGAGAATACTGGCAATATTTTGCAGGACTTGGAAAGAGGCAAACAGTTAATATTTCATGTTAACGACTAGATTCTAATATAGGTTAATTGAGCTATGATATGACCTTTCATTTCTCGCCCCACACATGCCATGTGCATTGTCAAGTAGTTGTCAAATTGGAAACAAGGTAGTGATTTGTGTACAGCCCAGGAGCCACTAAGAACAGTGAGAATGACCAGAATTTTCTCTGATGTTGGTTGCATGATTAAATATTGGCAGATCACCGGAGAGACCTTGATTTCAAAATAGATTCCACATACTATTACATCCACTGACAGAAAGGATGCCTCTGATTAATGTAGAAAGTGAGGAAGGAGATATGGCTGTGGTAGCAAATCTGTCAACCACACAGTATTAATATGGACTTCACCAGTTTCCTAATTTCCCCTCTTCTCACCACCCCCCATCCCTGATCCAACCTTCCAACTCTGCACTGCCTTCGTGATCTGTCCTCCCTGTCCATCTTCCTTCCCAATTATCCGCTCCACCCTCCTCTCTGACCTATCACCTTTACCCCCATCTCCACCTATCTATTGCACTCTAAACTACTTCCCATCCCCTCCCATTTATCCCTCCACCTCCTTGGCTCACAAGCCTCATTCCTGATGAAAGGCTTATGCCTGAAACGTCGATACTCTTGCTCTTCGGATGCTGCCTGCCCTGCTGTGCTTTTCCAGCACCACACTCTCAACTCTGCCTCTGATTAATGGCCTTTTTACTCAGAGAGTAGTAAGGGTGTGGAATGCTCTGCTTGCAACAGTAATAGACTCACCAATGTTAAGGGTATTTAAGTGGTCATTGGATAAATATATGGATGATAATAGAATAGTGTAGGTTAGATGGGCTTCAGATCGGTATCACAGGTTGGTGCAACATTGAGGGCCGAATGGCCTGCACTGCACTGAATTGTTCCATGTTCTAATGGGTCATCTTAAAAACTGCACTGTCCCTTTTCACTGCAGGGTTAGTCAAGACCACAGTGCTTGTAATGTAAAGTAAGATTTGCAAACTAATTTTCCTTAACTCCCAAGGAACTGAATCTACAGCAAAATCCTTTAAGTGTATTTTTTTATGTGCAATCTTGATTGAAACAAATTTTATCTAATTCAGTGTAACTGTGCAGTCACGGGGTGAGTGATGTGTGGTTGGGGGGAATTGAAAATGAATGACCGGGAGCTGCTCAGTGCATTCACCAGACAGGCATTTTTGGGAATATTGTAAAGAAGAACTTCACACACGTGGTCATAGAGTCATACACCATGGAAACAGACCTTTCAGTCAAACTAGTCCATACCGACCACATTTCAAAATCAAACTAGACACACTTGCGTGCATTTGACCCATACCCCTCTACTCTCCTATTCATGAACCTATCCAAATGATTTTTAAAAGCTGTACCTATACCAGCATCCACCGCTTCCTCTGGACATCCATTCCCCACACTAACCACACTTATTTTAAACAAAAAGTTGCCTGTCATGTCCTTTTCAAATCTTTCTCCTCTCACCTTAAAAATATGCCCCCTAAATAAACCAAATCATCCGCCGACATTTCCGCCACCTCCAAATAGACCCCATCACCAGGGATATATTTCCCTCCCCACCCCTCTCCGCCTTCCGCAAAGACCGTTCCCTCCGTGACTACCTGGTCAGGTCCACGCCCCCCTACGACCCACCCTCCCATCCTGGCACTTTCCCCTGCCACCGCAGGAACTGTAAAACATGTGCCCACACCTTCTCTTCACCCCTATCCAAGGCCCTAAAGGAGCCTTCCACATCCATCAAACTTTTACCTGCACATACACGAATATCATCTATTGTATCCATTGCTCCCGATGCGGCCTCCTCTACA
>NC_057742.1:6866090-6912013 GCF_004010195.1 Chiloscyllium plagiosum
TACTCTATGCTACTCTATCCCCACCCCCACCCTCCTCTAGCTTATCTCTCCACGCTTCAGGGTCTCTGCCTTTATTCCTGATGAAGGGCTTTTGCCCGAAACGTCGATTTCGAAGCTCCTCGGATGCTGCCTGAATTGCTGTGCCCCTCGGTTTCTCTGTTTGACAACACAACCCAGGCCCCTACTATCAATTATGTACGTCCTGTTCTCGTTTGTTTTCCAAAATGCAATACCTTGCATTTATCCAAATTGAACTCTACCTGCTGCTCCTTAGCCCATTGACCCAATTGATCAAAGATATCTTTGTAATCTCAGATAAACTTTTTCACAGTCCACAATATCACCAATTTTGGTGTCATCTGCAAGCTTCAAAGAATTATGTATTAACCATGTCTCCTATATTCTAATCCAAACTGTTTACATAAATGACAAATAAGTGGACTCAGTACCGATCCCTGCAGAACACGCTGGTCACAGGCCTCCAGTCCATACAACAACCCTCCTCCACTAGCCTCTGCCTCCTTCTGTCAAGCCAATTTTGAATCAAATTGACAATCTCTCCCTGAATCCAATGTGATCTAACCTTACTAATTAGTCTATCATGCAGGACGTTGTCAAAGGCTTTACTAAAGTCCATGTAAACACCGAATACCCTTCTGCCCTTGTCAATCTTTTAGGTTACTTCCTCAAAAAGCTCAATCAAGTTTGTGAGACATGATTTCCCAAGCACAAAACTATATTGTCTATCCCTAATCAGTCCTTGCCTCTCCAAATGCATGTAAAGCTTATCTTTCAGAATAACCTCCAACAACTTACCCACCACCAATGTCAGACTCACAGGTCTAAAGTTCCCAGACTTCTTCTTACATCCTTTCTTAAATAAAGGCACAGCACTTGCCAAATCCAATCCTTGGGCACATCACCATGGTTGTAGATGATACAAATATCTCTGCTAGGGCCCCGCAATTTCTTCCCTGACTTCCCACATTGTACCAGGTTACCCTTAATCAAATCCCTGAGATTTATCCACCTTTATGTTTACTAAGACCTCCAGCATCTCCCCTTCTTTGTTTACAAAATATCAATATTCCCCAAGTTCTCTAGCCTCCATTTCATTCTCCAACATAAAAACTGACGTGAAATATTCATTTAGTATCTCTCCTATCTCCTGATGTTCCCTACATAGACGGCCTGGTTAATTTTGAAGGGGTGCAATTCTTTCCCAAATTGCTGTTTTGCTGTTTAATGAACTTGTAGAATCACTTTGGACTATCCTTAACCTTATCTGCTAAGACTATCTCATATCCCCCATTTTCCCTCCTGACTTCCCTATTAAGAATGCCGCTACACCCTTTACACTCTTCAAGAGATTGATTTGATCTGAGTTATCTATACCGAATATTTAACTCTCTTATTCTTGACCAGAGCCTCACATATAGGTGCCAAAACTCTCATCCCAGCTGATGGTACTACTGGGCAAGTCAGATCCCAGAATGAAACCTTGCTTGACAGATCATATGTTAATTTTTAAGTTTCATTAAAGTGGTGGTTAGCCATTGCTTGAATATGGCCCGAGGGTGCAGATTTTCTTTAACAACAGAACAAATTTTCTAACGTTTGTTTCAAACAGGCTGTTTAAATATAAACAGTTAGAATGATCTAATAAAGTATAGCAAAACTCAACTCTTGTGACTTCTGAACTAAATTAAACTAACTTGCTTAATCCTTGATTCTTTTGGAATTGAAAACAAAGTTAATAACCTAAATTATTTGCCCTACCTGTCATAGACCCAACAGTGCAAACTTCTTTCCATTAAAGCCACAGGGGTCTGCAATCATGCATTTAACAAATGCTGAATTAGATCTGGAAGGAGTCCCTGATCATTTTTTTTAAAAAAAGCTATCAAAAAATTAACCAATGCTCATCCACCTCGATTTTGAAATCCACATTCCAAAATTAATATATTATAACATTTTGTCACAAAATGGCATGTTGCCAAACTGCAGATATATACAGTATATTGAATTCAATAGTAAATCTGTCGATGTGATTGCATTATCCTTTGTAAGCAAGCCTATCATGATGATAGAACACCATTCAACTTCAGTATACTAGGTTTGAGAAGGGAGGAGACACTGTTCTTAATCACTATTCAGTGATACCAATTGGAAGGATGTAGAGTTAACTTTCACTCATCCCCTTGAGTGATGTACATCATCTGAAATTAGAAGTGTTAGCATTGTGCATTATATCATTTTATAATTATATAATTTTGACAGTTTTAGCATGTATGCTACAGGAACTTGTGTTAACCTCTAAACTCCGAAATGTTGTTGAATGGATTCATTAAGGTTAGCCAAATCATTTTCCTCAACTTCAAAGTGAAACAAGATTATGTTTTTGAGTTTAATACAAAAGGAACACAATTTCTTTGCAGAATGACCTGGATAAATGATCACATCAGATATCTCCTTGTGTCATTTACTATCCTTGGTTTTGTATGTCTGTAATTTATTTTCCATTTTCTCCTAAATCCTCTCCCCATCTCTGCTGAAGTGGTTGACTCTTATTAAGATTTAATCCCATGGAAGCTGCCAGATCTCTGGTACTGCAGAACATTTCTGTGTTTCGAAGCACAGAGGCTGTTTGGTCCTGGAGACATCAGCAAAACTACAGCTTGGGTTTATATAGCACCTATAACATAGTAAAAAGTCTTGAGTAGCATAATCAGACAAATACTGGCACTGAGGCAAGGAAGAAAATATCTAGATTTGGTGACCGAAAGCTTTGTCAAAGAGGTATTTTTCTCAGGGAAATCTCCAAGAACATTTAATAAGTATCTGGGTAAGCACTTAAAATGCCAGGTCAACAGGAGGAGGCTGGAAGAGCACAGCAGGCCAGGCAGCAGCAGGAGGTGGAGAAGTCAATGTTTTGGAGGTAGCCCTTCTTTCAGGACTGAAACGTTGACTTCTCCATCTCCTGATGCTCCCTGGCTTCCTGTGTTCTTCCAGCCTCCTGCTTGTCTACCTTGGGTTCCAGCATCTGCAGGTTTTTTTTGTCTCCTCTTGAAATGCCAGGGCACAGGAGGCTATCGACCAAGTGCAGGTAAATGGGATTAGTGTAGTTTGGTGTGTATTGGTCAGCATAGACATGGTGGGCCGAAGGGTCTGTTTGATGCTGTTATACCGTATGAATGAAAAAGACAGTGAGGTTTAGGCAAGAGAACTTCTGAATTTGGAATTAAATGGACATTGCAGGGACTAGACTGTATTATCACACCAATAATGCTTCTGTTTCTGCTGAGTGTTTGATTTTAATTTTGTTACTGTGCCCCACCAATGGCAGTCTAACTTAAGGTTTTGTTTTTGAACGCGTGGAGCCTGAATGGCTGAAGACAATGCCATAACTAAAAAAAAGGTGGTGAATTCACACAAGGTTACAGTTGGAATAATGTGGACCCAGTGAGTTCTGTAGCCCTTCTACTTCCCTTCTCTTGTTTTTTGGCTGTCCATTGGGATTGGGAATGTGTTGATTCCAGTCCAGGCCAGTGGATTCTAACATGGCTGTTAAGTTCAACATAAGGGGACAGTTGGTTTGCAGTGCAGAGTGATGCTAACTGTGGCGGGCCCAGATCCCACACTGACTGGAGTTACCATGAAAGTCCCACTTTCTCAACCTTGCCCCACCATGAGCCATCTCTCTCTTTGCTGAGACAGTGATTCTGTCCTCTTCAGTCAGGGACATCCCTGGAACTTGGGAAATGGTGAGGAGGATGGTATATGCACTCTTCAAAGATGTGTTTGGGGACTGTGGTGACTTCACTTAAGTTCAACATAAAGACTCTAGCACTTGTGGGGTTGATAGTGTTGCTGGAATTGGGCGAGGGGTTGTCTGATGGTCTGTGCACTCTTTCTAACTTTGCCTTCGCTTCTGACAAAGTCTCTTCTTGTGTTTGGTACCTTCCTGAATGAACCTTCTCCTGTTTGATCTGTCACTAGCCCAAGATCTCTTGCAATTTGGCGCCGGGATGCAGAACCCGGGTTAGAACCTCCCAGGGCACAGGCTGTCCTGTATCTTGGGACCTCAATAAGAACACACACAAGCGTGTGCAATCTACATCCTGCCTCACTCTATAACTCACCAGCTTTGCCAGCATCAACACCACACTCCCATGCAAAAGTTTCCCTTCATTTGGTTAGTCCCTTCATGGGAGTCAGTCACCCTGGTCAGTGGGATGCTTGATAGCTACAGGAATGCTTTGAGGACAGCATATGTGTACATATGACCTTCTAGATGCTCCAGCGTAACACTGTTCTCGGAGGACAGTATTAGACTGACAGATTTCCTCAATAGAACCATTTTCCAATGCATTACCCTCAGGCTCCCATTGGTGTCTCACTCTCTACAGTGACAGCCGCCTCCTCAACCTCTTTCTCTCTCTGTGTGACACTGCTGTAATTTGAAAGATACCTCTTTGGAAGACAGTATACCAGAGTCCTCACCAGCTCCTTTTCACTCCGTTTCACAATGCTGGACATCTTCCTGCTGATGTTTTTCGCCATTGTGAGTTTAGTGATTCTCTCCTATATCATCTATGTGCTGTAAGGAGATGGAGACAGCAGCAGCAATGACCAGGAGCTGTCAGAAAGCTGCAAGGCGGAGCTTGCTGGAACCGTGAGAGATGGCTGGGCATTGCGTTTTCCCTCAGGTTTGCACACAACATCATCTGAAAAGAATCATTTCTGCAGATGTTTAAACATCTTACACCGGGTGCAAAGAAGCAAGCTGGAATTGCAATTCCAAAACAAAAAAAAATCCGATAGTTTTTGTTTTGTTTTCAATTGGGTTTTATTTCCCGTGAAACTGATCGGATCTGAAAGACTGTCCGGAGTCGCTGATGTCTCCGGATTTCTTTTGTTGATATTTTGTTGCTGATTGACGGTTTAGGGAGCTACTTAAAACCAGGGTCCAATGAACCTGTGTCAGTCTCGGTCTAATCTGAATAGAATAGAATATCTCTTTATTGTCAGGGATTGGATTCGAGACCTTATCCTTAAAACAATTAGGATAATGTCTTCTTTTATGGATTAATGTTTCATAAAAAAAAAGCTAGCCTTCTCTGGAACTCCTCACTCCCATTAAATCCCAACTCTCCTCTTCCAGGAGGTATATCTGGTCTTTGTTTTCCGTCTCAAGTGCAACTTTAGATTTTGCACAAATGATGGATCTATGCCATTTACTGTTCCTTTAAAAGCACCGAATTTGCCTCTTCCCCCTTAACCCTTCTATTAACTGCTTTACTTATTTTTATTTGTAAATCATTGGGAAGCTTGGCATTTCTGATCTTAGAGTAGGATAAAAGCCCTTTTTTAATCATTTGTGGGACTAGGGCATTGCTGGCTGGGCCAGCATTGATAGCCCATCCCTAGTTGCCCTTGAGAAGGTGGGGGTGAGCTGCCTTCTTGGACTACTGCTGTCCACTTGCTGTGGGTTGACCCACAATGCCAGTAGAGAGGGAATTCCAGGATTTTGGCCCAACGACTGTGAAGTAATGGCGGTATATTTCCAAGTCAGGGTGGGGAGAGGTTTCGAGGGGAACTTGCAGATGGTGGCGTTCCCAAGTACCTGCTGCCATTGTCCTCCTAGATGGAAGTGATTGTGGGTTTTGAAGGTGCTGTCTAAGGATCTTTGATGAATTTCTGCAGTGCATCTTGTAGATAGTATACATTGTTTCTACTGAGCGCTGGTGGTGGTGGGATTGAATGTTTGTAGATGTGCCAATCAAGCAGGTTGCTGTGTCCTGGATGATGTCAGGCTTCTTGAGTGTTGTTGGAGCTGCACCCATTCAGGCAAGTGGGAACTGTTCCGTCACACTCCTGACTGTGCCTTGTAGATGGTGGATAGACTTTGGGATGTCAGGAGGTGAGTTAATTGCCGCAGTCTGTGACCTGCTTTTCACAACATCGAAGGCCGAAGGCCCTGTACTGTTCTATATTCTACTAGTGCCCTTCCCTACTTCCCCAGAGGGCAGTTAAGAGTCAGCCACATTGCTGTTGCCACATATAGGCCAGACCAGATAAGGGTGGCAGATTTCCTTTGCGTTGAGGAACCAGCAGATGATTGCCATAAGCTTTGAGTTCCAGGTTTTAGTTTAAACTTCACCATTTGCCATAATGGGATTCAAACCCATATCCCCAGAATATGAGCCTCTGGAATACTAGTCCAAAGGCATTGCCATGGTGCTGAGTTAGCGTTTAGGGCCATTTTATGGGTTTTTCTGTGTCCGAAGGTTCATTCTAGAAGTACTATGACTTGGGTCACCTGTCAATTCTTTATGGGACTCAGTGTCATGATTTGCTTGATTAGTATCCCATGAAGTGCCTTGAGATGTTAAAAGGTGCTTTACAAAAGTAATTTTTAGCTTTAATGATGGCTTCACATTCAAACAGTCTCTTGATATCCACCTTGACTCATACTTAGCAGACTGCAGTCTCCTGCAGGATTGAATTCCACTTGGAAATTGGATAAATGCAAGTGGTTTCATAAACTAAAATAGGAATTTTAAGATTAAATATTAATGGCTGTCTCTTCAACGAAGTGTTATTTACCTCGAGCTCAATTCTGATTGTTGAACTGCAAAGCTTACTATGTCTACTGGGGCGGCTCAGTGGTTAGTACTGCTACCTCACAGCTCTGAGGACCTGGGTTCAACTCCACCTTTGGGTGACTGTCAATGTGGAGATTGCACATTCTCCCTGAGTCTGTGTGCGTTTGTTATGGTTTCCTCCCATAGTCCAAACATACGTGGGTTGATTGTGCTAAATTGCCCTGTAGTGTCCAAGGATATGGAGGTTAGGTGGATTAGCTGTGGGAAATATAAGGTGGGATACTCTTTGGAGGGTTGGTGTGGACTTGATGGGCAAAATAGCTTGCTTCCATGCTGTAGGGATTCTATATCGTTTTCTTTCAGGACCATGATAAAATGTTCCAGAAATAGTTGCATGTATTTTACACAATTGCCTTTGAGCTTTCTGTCACGCAAATAAAACCTTTCTTATTGCAGTTGGCCCTCAGCACAGATGTTGGAATGTTAAAACCATTTCTCTTGGATTCATCTCCTCAGTGGGACGGCATAGGATCTTCCTGAGCGAAGGTAACTGCTGAGCAACATCGAGTACAGTCGCGAAGATTGATAGGTATCCAGAGTTTTCCTGAAACAAACACCACCCATCCCAGTTTTGCTTCCAGAACATTCCAAGATGTTGGCAGATGAACACTCCTGGCCATTGTGTTGGACCATGCCTTTGGATGGGACATTGAAACTGTTGGAATATGGAACTGCCTGTGTCTTTCTCAGGCCAGGCTGCTGTGAATTCTGTCAGTAGGTTAGGAAGTGATGACTGTTCAGTTCAAGGTAGTTTCCAGATATTTCACATTATTGTACCTTAACTGCTTCTCCCATCAGCACATTTGTAGAAATGAGTTCAGTTTATTCAAAATTGTGTTGATTATGTGCACAGTAGGCGCTGTGCTGTGGCCTGACTATTTGCAAAGAGAAAGTTAGATTAGTGTACCACAAGAGGTGCATAGAGAATTTGTTGAACATTATGCTTGCTTATCAAATAATTCAGAATTGAGACAGCTGAAATATTTTTAATCAAAGGCAGAATATTGCAAATGCTGGAAATGTAAAATAGGAACATAGAATGAGAAAGAAACAGAGTTAACTTTTCATGTTGTGTTCACCTTCCATCACAACTGGAGGAAGGTGGTGACTGACAGGTGGAGGGCAGGAATGATGAAGTGATACAGGAGCAAAAGACAAATGGAAAAAACTGAAGAAACAAAATATGGGACACATCTATTGTCGGGCCCTTTGCACAACTTGTTATCTTTCACCTCACCTCCCCCCCCACACATACACCCACCACTTATCCCAACAGCTCCCGCAGTATTTAAAACCACACCTAATAGTGAAAGTTTAGCTTCTTACTCTGCGCCATGCTGTTCTGTGTGAAAGTGAGGACTGCAGGAGCAGGGGATTAGAGTCAAGAGTGTGGTGCTGGAAAAGCACAGCAGGTCAGGCATCGTCTGAGGAGCAGGAGAATCAATGTTTTGAGCAAAGGCCCTTCCTGATGAAGGATTTCTGCCTGAAATGTTGATTTTCCTGCTCCTCGGATGGTGCCTGACCTGCTGTGCTTTTCCGGCATCTCACCTTGCTGTTCTGATTTGCTTTTGGGATTTGGTAAATGTATGCTCATTTTAAAGTAGCTCATGCATAATATTGTAAATAATTTAAACTTTGTTATCTGTCATGGTGGAATCAAATCATGATATTAGCCTGGAGTTCTGGATTATGAATCCAAATACATTGCCACCATGTTATCATCTCCCTCTGTTATTATCTAGTATCAATTTCCTATTGGTTTCGGACAGTGGTTCCTATTGAAACCAATATGTCAAACCTTACAACACATGTCACAGAATCCCTACAGTGTGGAGACAGGCCCTTAAGCCCAAGAAGTCCACAGCAACCCTCTGAAGACTATCCCACCCAAACTCATTCCCCATCCCATTTACTCTACATTTATCCCTAACCAACATATCCCTGAAGACTACGGGCAATTTAGCATAGCCAATTCACCTAACATGCATATCTTTGGATTGTGGGAGGAAACCGGAGCACCCAGACGAAATCAATGCAGAACATGCAAACTCCACACAGTCGCCCGAGGTTGGAATTGAACGTGGGTCCCAGGCGCTGTGAGGCAGCAGTGCTAACCACTGAGACACTATCTTAGCTATCAGAAACACACCCTTGTTTTGATTGCCTGGTAGAGCAGATTAATGACAAAATTTAAACAAAATTGTTCTGCAAATCACTGAGGGAGCTGGGCCATTGGTTTTCAATCACAGAAGTGCAGAAGGAGGCCACTTGGCCCACTGTCTCTTTAAATGACCATCCCCATTACCTAGTGCCAATCTTCTGCTTTTCGCCCATTCACTGGCATGTTTTTTTAAAAATTGAAATTGGGTCTTCTAAGCAATCCAAAGATTTCTGCAGTTATCAACTTACGTATCAACCTAGTGTTGGGGAGTAAATAGAAACTGTGGCTGGGATTTAATGCCCTCCTCTGTGGCAAAATTAATGGCAGTGCAGCCATTAATTGGGTGGGAGCTTGGTGGGTAGAGACCCCACTGTTTTTCTGCCTCAGCCCTGATTAAGTTCGGGTTGTGATGGTGCATGGGTTCTGTCCCAGTGCTAGTTGAGACCCTTAAGTGGGCAATTAAACCCATTTAGGGGCCTTACTGTTTTGGGATAGTTTGCTAGCATTAGAGGATCTGAATGAATAGAAGCACTTGTCTTAACTACAATGGCGTTTATTGCCTCTAAGAAATCAGCTACAAATTACATTCGCAAGGTAGACATTCTCACAGAAACTATGAGCTGACCTGATGTTATAGATCTTCATGCCATGTCGTTCTTATTTCATTCAATATTTGCACCACCAGGAAAAGCCTCCATGTGGCCAGGGGACCAGTAACAAGCAAAACCCGTGAGGGGTAATGCTTACATGAAAAAAAAGTGAAGGGGCGTGGTGGTAGGGATTAAGTCAAAATAGAACTGGAGGGGGAAATGAAGCACTGCACCTCCCCCGTTCCCCAGTGTCCACCCCTCCCTGAAGGCATTGAGCGCATTGCTGATGACTGCATGATCCCTCTCCAAAGACATCTGGGCTCGAACAAAGCTGTGAATGCCATGTCATTCTTTGCTGTCCTGCCTTATCCCCACCCAATTCAGTAGAATGGTGTCAGATTGTCTACAACCTTCAACATTAACCCTTTCAGAACCATTGCCTTATTCAATATCTCCCCCCACCCCAACCTTTTACCCCACAGGTAATATCTAAATATTCATGTACATTGACACAGCCCTATCTCCCTCTGGCTCACTGATAAAATATAGTCAGGATGTTTTGCAATTCTTCGAGAACAGAAGGCCTCTGGTAGGCCTTTGGCTTGAGAAATGTTGGTCATGAATCTGACCTTGACCCTATGTGGTCTGTTAAAGTTTCTCTACTCTGGAGGACCTTCTGTCTCTTGAAAGGACATCTTTCTAGACCAGATTGTCCGTTAGCTTGTCAGGGGACCCTCAATCGCCTGAATCACGGTCATGTGGTTGCCTCATAACATCATCTGATGCACCTTTAATCTCATTAGTTCTCTTCCTGGAAACCAGCTGCTGTGTGGAAACAGGCATTTCATTGTGACAGTATCCTGGATCTCTGTACCTGGTAGTTTCTTCTTGACCATGCCCTGAATCTGTGGCTATCGGTCACTCCCATCTCAGAGTGTACCTCCCTGGTATTATATGCAGCTCATCTTCAGTCTGTGCAAATAACTCTTTATTATCAATTTGCTGATATATCTGTGTTGAAGTATGTCAACTCCATTTTGCAGTGTGTAGATTGAGTTGAATGCCCTCAGTTTTCTGTGGTTCTCTCTCTGAATAACCAAACATTTACGTCCTCAGTCATGTTATTGAGGATGCTGATGACTTAGCTCTGTCATTGGTATTGATAATTCTTCTTTGGAAGATGAAGAATCGAAATATTATCCTTAAACTTGTATCATTTCATCCTCTGACATCAAATTCAAATCAGCGATTAAACTTTGTTCACCAGAGTTTGCTTGTCTCTGCAAAATTTCAGTTAAAGAATAATCATTGAGCTCATTCTTTTTTCCCTTGTTCGCATTTTCTCACAAACTTTGTTGCTTCCTATCGTCTGAGTTCACTTCAGTGATTATTAGAATGGATACTATTTCTGGGCGAAAGTGAGGACTGCAGATGCTGGAAATCAGAGTCAAGATTAGAGTGGTGTTGGAAAAGCACAACAGGTCAGGCAGTATCCGAGGAGCAGGAAAGTCAGGAATTTCCTGATGAAGGGCTTTTGCCTGAAATGTCAATTTTCCTGCTCCTCGGATGCTGCCTGACCTGTTGTGCTTTTCCAGCACCACACTGATCTTGACTCTGGAAACCATTTCTGCCAATCCTCTGTATTGGCATATGTCCATTCTGTTGACAGTATGACAAATTCTCTTGTGCCAGATTGGTAATTTAATTGGTTCTGACTTCAATTTGGATTCTACTTTAAGTCCATTGAAATCTCTAGCAGGTGTTCAACAACTCTATGTTCATGAACCAGTTGTTCTAATGTAGAAATAAACATGAGAATTAGGAGCAGAAGTAGTTCATTAAGCCCCTCAAGCCTGCTTTCCATCATGACTGTGGTCTGCTTGTGAATCCTCTGAGCAACTTGTCCATGGACCGACTTGGCATAACCTGGTCTCTCTTGACCTGACCGCTATCCTTTGTAAAAACAAGGACTGCAGATGCTGGAAACCAGAGTCTAGATTAGAGTGGTGCTGGAAAAGCACAGCAGGTCAGGCAGCATCCGAGGAATCCATTGTAACCAGTTGTAATCCTGCCACTTCAAGAATGTTGAGATCAAGCATACCTGTCCAAGAGTGAGGTTTCTTGATTATGAATTATGTATATGTTCACTACCATCTTACACCTGTGTTATTGCTGTATTGTCGAAACCAATCCTGAGTGCGGTTTCACAGTACTATGTAGTTACATCTGCTTGGGCCGTAACCTGTATTTCATCACCCATGGTGACCAGTGTATAGGTCAGTGACATTTGCCTTGAAGTTAATGATGATGGGTCAAACGTGAGTTGCCTTCCCGAGACATACTCTGGATATCTTTTCTAATGTTGGTATCTCTACTGCATTAACATCTTTGTGTGTGTGTGTGTGTGTGTGTATTTTTGAGACCATTTAACTTTTGCTGCCCTGTAACTGTTTTACACATCTTCGGGAAGGGACCTAGCATTTTTCAAACATAGCATTGCCAATGAGGCTTCCTTACTCCACAACACTGAGTTAGCGTCTGCTGTCTGACCTAGTCTTTCTGTGGCCTTGACATGTGTGTCTTTACAGGTTTTATACCTTATAATCTGAACAAATTCTGTTACTCTCCTGTGAATAAATTTTACCTTCTCTCAGAATTTCTCTATAATTCTTTCTGGTTTCTGATTCCAGCACAACCTGAATAGCATTCTCCAAAGTCAGATCTTCTTCATTCAACTCTGCGTCTTATGAATTCTGATTTCAAAGCTCCATAGTTACATTTTTTTTCACTAATCAGAGATCATTAATGCAATTATCCATGGATTCTACTGAAACCTGAACTCTTCTGTTAAGTATTCTTGTTTCAAGAATGTTATGTTTTCATGTTAAAATAGTTGCTGAAAGTTTGTAGAACTTCATCAAAAGAAACTGGGACTTGTTTTGAGGAGCTATAACATCATCAGCTGTAGGTTCTGTTGAATACAATAGTGAATTTCTTTGTTCAGCTTGTGATTTAGTTTGTATCTTGAAAGTAAATTCTGTACATCATAACTGTTTTCATAAAAATATCCAATTTTGCTGTCATGCAGGAAATGATGCAACCAATTTATACACAGCAAGGTCCCACCAAGAGCAACGAGATATTGTTATTAATAAATGAAGCAAGTAATAAAATGGATGGACAAGTTGGTCACTGAGGAAATGAGCTTGCACCACACCTTATTTTTTGTTTTAAACAAGCATAATTTTATTTTATAAAGATTTTGCAAATACTGATTGAACCCTTTCTAAAGTACCACTTCGCTATATCCTGTGTTGTCTTAACCGTTCTGTTGGGGAAGGGCATTAAGAGATATGGAGCTAAGCTGGATAAATTATAACGAAGGTACAGCTCAGAAACACACCGGAATCATGCCAGGTTTCCCCCATCCCTCTTTGTTTGATCCTATTCACGTATCTTCCAATCCTTTCTCACTCATGTATTTATTCAGCTTCTCCAAAAATGCATCAATGTTAATTGACTCAACTGAGGCATGTAGCTATGAGTCCCAAGTCTTGGTCACCCTCTGGGTAAAGAGGTTCCTGATGAACTCCTTACTGGAATTATCCATGTCTATTTTATTGTGGCCATTGGGTTTAGTCTGCCTCGTATGTACTCTTCCCATGCTTTTCAATAGTTTTGAGAGGCAGCTCAACCATGAGCTAACTGTTTAAAGGGAACAGTTGTGGAGAGTGGATACCACTGGTCTAATTCTCTTCCAGTAATCACATGAAGCTGGTACTAATGGCAGCTGGCTCTTTGACCACAGTGATGCTCCAACCTGTTTTATTTTGCTTGTTGTGGTAGACCTTGCACAAGGGTTGCTAACTAGTAATTAGCACTAAGTAGCAGAGTGGGTTTTTATTTGCTTAATAAATAGCTGAGCTACTGTGCACATGGATGGGATACCACATGTACTTCATTGGCATTGGTCGTGCCCACAGTCATTTTTCTCAGGACATCCCATGGCATTGCACAGCTGATGGATTACTTCTAAAGTGTGGTTGTTGACGTCTGAATGTAAACATCAAATGGCAACATCACCTTGCATTTATATAGCACCTTTAATGTATTAAAACATCCCAAGTTGTAACACACAAACATTTACATTGAATCATATAAAGAGTTACTAGGGCACCTGGTCAAAATTAAGGTCGATGAATTGGATTTTAAGTAACATCTTAAAGGAGGGGTTGGAGATAGTAATTCAATATCAATTGTTTATCTGTATAGAGGTAGACTATAACACTCAATCTCCTTTAAACAGAGGGACTGATACGGTGGCTTTTATGTTTGGAAGTGAATGCTTATAATGTGTAACTCTGTCAATAAAAGTTTATAAATGTGTGCAAAGATTGCCTCCCATTCTATCCTTTATTTAACATTCGGAACATTATCAGTGAGGAACATGCAGGTTTAGAGAGGGAATTCCAGATGAGCCTGGGCAAACTGAAGACAGGCCACCAGTGGTGGAGGAACTACATTAAAGGAATTGACATCAAGAGTCCAGAATTAGATTGGTACAGAAACCTCAGAGAGTTGTAGGACTTCACATGGTCAGGAAGAGATACATCCAGAGTGCGAAGAGTGTGGTGCTGGAAAAGCCCAGCAGGTCAGGGAGTATCTGAGGAGCAGGAGAATCAACGTTTTGGGCATAAGCCCTTCATCGCATCCAGAGTGCAACAGCCTGAGTGAGTCTATTGCCCCAGAATTTGGTGGCAGCATGAGAATAGAACTGGTGAATCTTTCTTTCTTTCTCCATTTTAAAAGTTTAAAATTCAGTTGTCTATTAGATTAGATTACATACAGGGTGGAAACAGGCCCTTCGGCCCAACAAGTCCACACCGACCCACAACCCCCCCAGACCCATTCCCCTCCACCTAACACTACGGGCAATTTAGCATGTGCAATTCACCTAACCTGCACATTTTTGGATTGTGGGAGGAAACCCACACAGACAACATACAAACTCCACACAGACAGTCGCCTGAGGTGGGAATTGAACCCAGGTTTATGGTGCTGTGAGGCAGCAGTGCTAACCACTGTGCTATCGTGCAGGGACCAGGTGTGTGGAGTTTGCACATTCTCCCTGTGTCTGCGTGGGTTTCCTCCGGGTGCTCCGGTTTCCTCCCACAATCCAAAGATATGCAGGTTAGGTGAATTGGCCATGCCAAATTGTCCGTAGTGTTGGGTGCAGGGGTAAATGTAGGGGAATGGGTCTGGGTGGGCTGCTCTTTGGAGGGCCAGTATGGACTTGTTGGGCTGAAGGGCCTGTTTCCACACTGTAAGGAATCTAATCTGAAATTTTGTTTTGCTGTTTACATTAAGATGTGTCTACAGTGTCCTCTATGGAGTGTTGTTTGATTTTGTGAGATAAATATGTTTTCTTTTATTATAGAATATTTGAAGCCTCCTGTGAATATGTTTAAGTGCCTAACCACAACAGTAAACAACTGCAAAGTTATACTAGAGTTTCACGTCTAGTGAAAAGGTTAATAAGATAGCTGATTCAGTTGACTAAAGGACAGTTATCAAACAGTCACCTGACTAGGGCCTTAATTAGTGTTAATTACCAATGAAGCTTAATGAGCTCAGCTAGGCTCTCCACACAGAGAGTCACCTGAGGCAGGAATTGAACCCAGGTCTCTGGCACTATGAGGCAGCAGTGCTAACCACTGTCCCATCCACAAAGCAATTGCCAACCCTGACACAGCACTGCAAACTCAGCTGGCTGGCCAGCCTTTGCCTTTCACGTGGTCAGTGAACCCACAACCTTGGCGTTATTAGCATCACGCTCTAACCAGCTGAGCTAACCAGCCAACACTCCTCCTAAATTCCAAAGATGTGCAGGTCAGGTGAATTGGCCATGCTAAATTACCCATAGTGTTAGCTGCATCAGTCAGGGGCAAATATAGGGTAGGGGAATGAGTCTGGGTGGGTTACTCCTTGGAGAGTTGGTGTGGACTTGTTGGGCCAAATGGCCTGTTTCCATACTGTAGGGAATCTAATCTAATCATTGTGAGACACAGCCTGAGGGAGTACACAACAACCTCGGTTATCCAAATATCAATTATCCGAGCAAGATCTCAAGGTTCCCTATGGCTTCCTTTGTTTACGATCAGATCAGTTATCCAGACAATATACTCCCTCCTTGTCTTGTTTGGCTAATTGAGGTAGTTTGGGGAATTTGGAGGCAGAGTGGGAATTCAGTACAGTGCAGTGAAGAGGTGCTTTTTGCTTGCTTTTTGTTTTTGTTCATAGATTGTAAGGTTTTTTTAATAACAGGATGAATTCAAGCCCAGGATCAGCACAAAAGAATGACCCAGGCAGGTAAACCGCAACTTCATTGATTGGTGAGAGCTACTAATTTGAATATCTTTTGTCAGTTACTTTCAGATTGAGAGTAAATAGGAGACATATTCACAGGCTACAAACTAAATGACCAGTATAAAATTTTTAAAAATCAAAGAACTAGGTAATTAAATTAGAGATGGCCTGCCAGGTGATGTGTTGTACCTGCATAATGTGGGAACTGCTGGAAACTTCTGTGATTTGTAATGACCACATCTGTAGCAAGTGTTCGGGTTTGCCTGTGGAACTCCAGGTTAGCACTGATGAGCTGCAGCCTGAGCTTTGAACACTGCAATACATCAAGAAGAGGGAGAGTTACCCAGATGTTGTGATTCAGGAGGCAGTCATACCCCGAAGATTAACTCCCTTGAATTCGGTCACTGGGCAGGGATAGGAGGTTTGACTAGGAGCGAGGCAGATACAGGGAGCCTGGAGATAGTGCTGAAGGAGCATCTGCCCTTGAGCTTGTCTAACAGATTTGAGATTCTTGTGCCTGTGTGGATGAGAGTGGGGGCTGAGGGAGGATGAACAAACTGACGATAGCACTGTGGGACAGGGAGCCAAAAAGGAAAATGTAGCTGTAATCAGGGATAGTATAGTAAGGGAAATAGAGACTGTTGGAACATTACAGCACAGGCCCTCAATGAAAGGTGACCACACACACACCATGAATGCAGATCGGCAACTTTCAAATTGTGACTATACACCTGATCGGTGTGGGGATTGAACCCACCACCTTAGCATTATTAGTACCACATTCTTAACCATCTGAGCTAACCAACTGACTGTGCTGCATTGTCCCAAAGGCTGTATTGTCCACCTGGTACCCAGGTTCAGGATATCTCATCAGGGCTGCAGAGGAACTTGGAATATGAGGAGAAAGATCCAGTTGTTGTGGTCCACATTTGTACCACAGATATAGGTAGAATGAAGAACGAGGTTCTGTTGACGGAAAATGGGCAGCTAGGGTCTAAATTAAAATAAAGGAACCAAAAAGGTAATAATCACTGGATTACTACTTGGGCAATGTGCAAATTGGCACAAGGTCAGCAAAATTAAAGAGGTAAATGCGTGGTCAAAGGATTGGTGTGGAAGAAACAGGTTTGGGTTCATGGGACATTGGCACCAGTACTGGGCTAGGAGGAAGCTGTTCCCATGGGTTACACCTGAGTCATGCTGGGGCCAGAGGCTTGGCTATGGATAAGGGTTTAAACTGAATATAGGCAGGAGTGGGTGGGTTCAATTGCATGCAAAATCATGAAAAATATTAAAGGTAGGGGGGAGGGGAATGCTCAGCAGAGTTTATTAAAGTTTCCAGAACAAGTCATAGGACAGAGTGTATAGACAGGGTCAGGGATCTAACTTCAGCTTATGCAGATGAAGGGATAGCAATGAGAAGGGAGGCAGTCAATAAAGGACTGAGGATATAGTACTTAAATGCACGCTTATACGAAAGAAAGTAAGTGAGCAGATAGTGCAGATTAAAATTGGTGGGTATAATGTTGTGGGCATTGTCTTGGATCACAGCGTGTATCCAGGTGATTCTTTTCAGATTTGGTTAATTGAATTGCATTGAATTGAATTGAATTTATTGTCACGTGTACCGAGGCACAGTGAAAGGCTTTGTCTTGTGAGCAATACAGAGGGATGGATCTTTGAGAATGCTGGCGGCCTTTCCTTGACAGCGGGCCTCGTAAATGGATCCTATAGATGGGAGGTTGGCCTTTGTGATTGTCTGGGCTGAGTTCACCACTCTCTGTAACCGTCTCCGATCTTGAATGGTACAGTTGTCACACCAGGTAGTGATACATCGAGACAGAACACTCTCAATGGTGCACCTATAAAAGTTGGCAAGGGTATTCGCCATCATGCCAAATTTCCTCAGCTGCCTGAGGAAGAAGAGACATTGTTGGGCCTTTGTAACCAGTGCCATCACATGAAGAGTCCAAGAAAGCTTGTTGTTGATGACCACTCCCAGGAGCTTGACACTGTCCACTCATTCCACCTCTGTGCTGTTAATGTGTAGGGGGGGGCATGAGTAACATCCCACTGACAGTCAATAATGAGTTCCTTGGTTTTGCCGGCATTGAGAGCTAGGTTGTTTTCAGTGCACCAGGACTTCCACCTCCCGTCTGTAGTCTGTTTCGTTACCATCTGAGATTCGACTAATATGGCGGTGTCATCAGCGAACTTGTTAATGGCATTAGTCTGGTATTTGCTGATGCAGTCATGGGTATACAATGAGTACAGTAGGGGGCTGAGTACGCAAGCCTGGGGGGCTCAGTGTTGAGTGTTAGTGAGGATGAAATATTGTTCCCAGTCTTCACTGATTGTGGCCTGTGGGTCAAGAAACTGAGGATCTAGTTTCAGAGAGTGAGGCTTAGTCCGAGATCACTAAGTTTACTAATCAGTCTCAAGGGGATAATAGTGTTGAAGGCTGAACTGTAATTAGTGTGTAGGATTCTTATGTAGCTGTTCTTGGTGTCGAGATGTTCTAGGGAGGAGCGAAGAGCAAGTGATATGGCATCTGATGTGGATCTGTTGGTCCAATAGGCAAATTGGAGTGGGTCAAGAGTAGTGGGGAGGCTGGAGTTGATTAATGACATGACCAGCCTTTCAAAGCATTTTGTGACCATTGAAGTTAGGGCCACTGGGCAATAGTCATTGAGACATACGCCTCATCTTCCACCTCGGAACACTTCAACCCCAGGGCATCAATGTGGGTTTCACCAGTTTCCTCATTTCCCCTACCCCCCACCTCACCCCAGTTCCAACCTTCCAGCTCAGCACTGTCCCCATGACCTGTCCTAACTGCCTATCTTCCTTTCCACCTATCCACTCCTATAGGCTGCTTCTCTAACCTATCACCTCCATCCCCACCCCCATTCACCCATTGTAATCTTTGCTACCTTCCCCCACCCTCCTCTCTGGCCTATCATCTCCATCCTCACAAAGAAAAACAAAGAGACCACTCACCTATTGTACTCTATGCTACTTTCTACCCACCCCACCCCCCTCTTATTTATCTCTCCACCCTTCAGGCACTCTGCCTCTATTCCTGATGATGGGCTTTTGCCCAAAACCTTGATTTTCCTGCTCCTCGGATGTGCCTGACCTGCTGTGCTTTTCCAGCACCACTCTAATCTAGTCTCTGGTTTCCAGCATCTGCAGTCATTGTTTTTACACACTGCATGAGCCTTCTTAGGCACTGGGATGATGTTGGCCTCTTGAAACAAGCAGGGACGGTGTCCTGCTGCAGGGAGAGGTTGAAGATGTCCGGAAGACCTCTGCCAGTTGATCTGCACATGCTCTGAGTGCACGGCCTGGTACTCCGTCTGTTCCCATCGCTTTCCTTGGATTCACACGAAGGAAAACTGATCTGACCTCTGATGCAGTGACTGTTGGGATAGGTTCATCAAGACGTGTTGGAATAGGTGTTACCTCTCCGCCGGAATTCTGCTCAAAGTGAACATAGAAGGTGTTGAGACGACCCGGGAGGGATGTGTCATCGTCTGCTATCTTGCACTGTCTCTTTTTAGAACCTGTGATGTCATTCAGTCCTTTCCGTAGTCACTGGGTGTCTGTCTGGGTCTCTAGTTTGGATCGGTATTGGTCCTTGGCTGTCTTAATGGCTCTGTGAAGGTCGTACTTGGGTCTCCTGATCTGAAGGCCTCGCGCCTGGTTTTTAACAGGTTCTGTATGTCCTGATTCATCCAGGGTTTCCTGTTGGGGAACTCCCAGATTGACTTCCTCGGTATGCAGTCCTCCACACAATTGCTGATAAAGTCTGTGATGGTGGTGGTGTACTCATCCAAGGTACCTGCGGCCTGTTTGAACACGGCCCAGTCAGCCGATACCAGACAGCATCAGAGTTGATCCTCTGCCTCCTCCGACCAGCACTGGACCTGTATCTGCGAGGGGGGGTCTCCTGCTTGAGCTTTTGCCTGTAAGCCGGGAGAAGAAACACAGCATTGTGGTCAGAGTTCCCGAAATAAGGGCGGGGGAATGGAGTGGTTAAGCATCCTTCAATGCGATGTAGCAGTGGTCTAAAATGTTCGGGCCCCTGGTGGGGCAGGTAATGTTCTGGTGGTACTTGGGAAACACCTTCCTGAGATTGGCTTGATTGAAGTCACCAGTTACAATAAACAGGGCCTTGGGGTGTTCCGTCTCCAGGGTGTTAGTGGTGGAGCATAGCACATCCAGAGCTTCCTCAACCTTTGCTTGTGGTGGTATGTACACAGCAGTTAGTATAGCAGCGGGAAATTCCTGTGGTAGATAGAAGGGGCGGCATTCGATGGTGAGGAATTCAAAGTTTGGGGACCAATGGCTACCCAGTGTAATTAAGAGCAGACTCAACAACAGCAATTTGTGTAAATATGAACATTTATTACGTAATAATAAAAAAACGGGAAAAGAGACTGAAATATGACCATCTTTTAGGTAATAAACAAAGATGAAAAAGGAAGGAAAAGAAGGCAGTGAGCCCCACACGCTCCTGTCTGTCAGGAATTAGATGGCTGGTCTGGAGAATTAGATTGATCCTGGGAATGTTCGTGATTCCAATTCGAGGTGAAATCCAACGATTTGGAACGCAACTCTCTCTCTTATATAGTGTAACAATAGTGCACAGAAAAGCAAATACAGAAAACCAGCCGTCTTCGGCATGGTTCACAGGACTCACTGTCGAAAATCATCAACAATTCTGGCCCTTTGTGTACAGGTATCACAGAGATGTGGCTGCAAGGGAATTAGGTTCAGGAATTAAATATCCAAGGGTACACATCCTATTGAAAGGACGGGCAGAGGGGGAGGGGTTGCCTTGTTAGTGAGAAATGAAATTATATCAGTAAAGAAGTGATACAGAGTTGGAAAGTGTAGAACTGTAAAGGAAAACAGACCCTGATGGGAATTGTGTTCAGGTCTCCTAGTAGTATTCCGAATGTGGGAAGAAAATAAATCAGGAGATAGAAAAGACATGTAAGAAAGGCACAAAGGCAGTAACCATGGGGACCTTCAATAAGCAGGTGGAGTAGGAAAAGTCAGGTGGGTGTCGGATCTCAAGAAGAGGAAGTTCATGGAATGTCTATGAGGTTTTTTTTGGGAGCAGGTTGTGGTAGAGCCCACTAGGGAACAGGCAACTCTGGATTTGGTGATGTATAAGAAGGTAGGCTTGATTAGAGAGTTTAAAGTGAAGATACCCCTGGGGGCAGTGACCATAATCTGACAGAATGCACCCTGCAGTTTGAGAGGGACAACATTGAATCAGATGTAACAGTGTAACAATTAAGTAACTGAATGAGGGAGGAGCTGGCCAGGGTTGATTGATTAAGCCACTTTTGGAATACTGCCTTCAGTTCTGGGTCTCCCTGCCAGAAGAAAGGTATTGTTAAACTCGAATGGTTCAGAAAACATTTACAAGGATGTTGCCAGGGTTGGATGGTTTGAGCTATAGGGAGAGACTGAACAGGCTGGGGATTGTTTTCCCTGGAGCATTGGAGGCTGAGGGGTGACCTTATAGAGGTTTATAAAATCATGAGGGGTCATGGATCGGGTTAGTAGACAAGCTCTTTTTCCCAAGGTAGGGGAGCCCAAAACTAGAGGGCATAAGCTTAAGGTGAGAGGGGAAAGATAAAAAAGGATATTAAGGGGCAATTGTTTCAAACAGAGAGTGGTGCGTGTATGGAATGAGCTGCCAGAGGAAGTGGTGGAGGCTGGTACAATTACAACATTTAAAAGACATTTGGATCGGGATATGAATAGGAAGGGTTTAGAGGGATATGGGCCAAATACTGGCAAATGGGACGAGATTAATTTGGATATCTGGTTGGCATGGGCGAGTTGGACCGAACCAAATTGTCTGTTCCTGTGCTGTATATCTCGATGACCCTATGTCTCTATGGTCGGCATGGATGAGTTGAACCAAAGGGTCTGTTTCCATGCTGTATGACTCGCTATGACTCTGTGATTGGGAAGGGGAGCCTGGCAGGGAAGATGGTGGAGCAGCAATGGCAGGAATTTCTGGGGGTTATTCAGGAGGCCCAAGGATGAAGAAACACATTAAGTGTAGGATAAGGCAACCATACCTGATGAGGGAAGTCAGGGACAGCATAAACACAAAAGCTCTGGCGCTGCGAGGCAGCAGTGCTAACCACTGTGCCACCGTGCCGCCCACTGCCACCGTGCCGCCTACACATTAAGTGTAGGATAAGGTAACCATACCTGATGAGGGAAGTCAGGGACAGCATAAACACAAAAGAAAAATCAGACAATGTGGTGAAGATTAATGGTAAGCCAAAGGATTGGGAATTCTAAAATAAACTAGCAGAAGGTAACAAAAGACAATGATGGGGGATGGGGGAAGATTAAATATGAGCATAAACTAGATATTAATATAGAAAAAGATTGCATGAGTGTTTTTTATGTATCTAAAAGGGAAGAGAGAGACAAAGATCACAATTCCGTTCATCTTTTAAATTAAGTCTTGTCCCTTCCCACCAGTTTTTGGTGATTTCTGTACTTGGGCTCCTAAATCTTTAACTAAAGAAACAGATCATGTCCATTATGCATTTTGGGAAAGCAAATCTTAGCAGGATTTATACCCTTAATGGTAAGGTCGTAGGGAGTGTTGCTGAACAAAGAGGCCTTGGAGTGCAGGTTCATAGCTCCTTGAAAGTGGAGACGCAGGTAGATAGGATAGTGAGGAAGATGTTTGGTATGCTTTCTTTTATTGGTCAGAGTATTTAGTACAGGAGTTGGGAGGTCATGTTGCGGCTGCACAGAACATTGGTTAGGCCACTGTTGGAATATTTCGTGCAATTCTGGTCTCCTTCCTATCAGACAGATATTGTGAAACTTGAAAGAGATTTGGAAAAGATTTACAAAATGTTGCCAGGTTGGAGGATCTGAGCTACAGGGAGAGGCTGAACAGGCTGGGGCTGTTTTCCCTGGAGCGTCAGAGGCTGAGGGGTGACCTTATAGAGGTTTACAAAATTATGAGGGGCATGAATAGGATAAATAGACAAAGTCTTTTCCCTGGAGTCGGGGAGTCCAGAACTAGAGGGCATAGGTTTAGGGTGAGAAGGGAAAGATATAAAAGAGACCTAAGGGGCAACTTTTTCACGCAGAGGGTGATACGTGTATGGAATGTGCTGCCAGAGGATGTGGTGGAGGCTGGTACAATTGCAACATTTAAGAGGCATTTGGATGGTATATGAATAGGAAGGGTTTGGAGGGATATGGGCCGGGTGCTGGCAGATGGGATTAGATTGGGTTGGGATATCTGGTCGGCATGGACGGGTTGGACCGAAGGTTCTGTTTCCATGCCATACATCTCTATGACTCTAATTGCTAGTGTCGTTTGAAAACTCGAAGGGTTGCAGATCAGGAGTTAGCCCAATGGTCATGCGAGGCTATGTGAAAGGTAACCCAGCAGCATTGTCTGTAAATAGCCAGAGATTTCAATGAAGCCAGACTCCAAGCAGTGTCCAGGTGATGATCTGCTAGCCCCTTTAAAGCAGCAAGCAGCTACTGAATCCTTGGCTCTGCCGCCTGATCAGACCCCAATCCCCCACTGTTTCTCATTGCCTTCGCCCATCACACAGCCAGGACGGTCAATGCTCCTCCCTTGACTAGGAAACCATTCAAAATTGATAATGGTTAGCAATGCTGCATTGGCAGAGGTGTTCCTTTTACAAAGTTAAAAAAAAAATCCCATGGCAATATTTCAACTAGAATTCAACCGGGCGCTGGGATTCATTCTCAATTACCATCAAAATCTCCATCATGATCGCATTACTGTTCTGGGATCTTGCTGCACACAAATTGGCTGACCCCGCTTCCTGCATTACAGCATTAACAATACTTCAAAAACTATTGGACTATCAACAAAGTATTTTGAGATGTCCAGTGGACACCCAAGGCGCTCAATAAATGCAAGGCTTTATCTTCTGTTTTCTTTCACTCAAACTCAGACCCCTTTCTCCCTCATTTAGTTTCTGCTTGCTATTAATAACAATGATTAAAATCAGGGTCAGTTCGCTGGTAGTCTGGTAGATGATGTTATCAGCGTGGGTTCAATTCCCACATTGGCTGGCATTACATGAAGGACTCTCCTTCTCAAGCACTCCCCTCACCTGAAGCATGGTTCCCTCTCAGATTAAACCACCCCCAGAGGTTCAGAAAAGATTTATAAGGATGCTGCCAGGGCTGGAGGATTTGAGCTACAGGGAGAGGCTGATCAGGCTGGGGCTGTTTTCCCTGGAGCGTCAGAGGTTGAGGGGTGACCTTATAGAGGCTTACAAAATTATGAGGGGGATGAATAGGATAAATAGACAAAGTCTTTTTCCTGGGGTCGGGGAGTCCAGAACTAGAGGGCATAGGTTTCGGGTGAGAGGGGAAAGATATAAAAGAGACCTAAGGGGGAACTTTTTCACACAGAGGGTGGTATGTGTATGGAATGAGCTGCCAGAGGAAGTGATGGAGGCTGGTACAATTGCAACATTTAAGAGGCATTTGAATGGGTATATGAATAGGAAGGGTTTGGAGGGATATGAGCTGGGCGCTGGCAGGTGGGACTAGATTGGGTTGGGATACCTGGTCGTCAAGGATGAGTAGGACTGAAGGGTCTGTTTCCATGCTGTACATCTCTATGACTATGACTCTCTGTCTCTACTGAGAGGAAATCTTAATATCAAGAAGGCTGACAGGCACAGTTATTTATTTAAGTGTGCAACTTAATGAAAAAAGGCTCATTGTTTAACAGCACTAAACTTAATGGAGTTATCAGTTGTATTTTTAAAAAATGTTTCTCCTTACATAAGCCGTTTATTTAATCTAAGTTACAAGGAGCCCGACAAAAACATCAGAGTTTACAGTTCATGTGAGCAGCTTCAAAATGAATTTACCACTGTCCCAGGAAATCTATAGATGATTTTTCCAGGTAGTTGGAAAAATCTGAAACAATATTTTGCATTTCATTTAAAAGTCAGGCCTTTGCCATTTTGACCACTTGAGGGCACCAAACTCCATGTTTCTTCTGCTGCAAAACTTTTTGAAGTTAGTCTCAAATGTTTTTCCAGTCTCCTCTTTCTCAGAGATCATAAGTCCCACTATGCATGTGGACCCAGAGCAGGGTAACTCGTAATCTCTTAAACCTTAGCATACACCAAGCTTTCAGCTGCTGCTGTGTCACTTGCAGGTCATCCTTGTTTTTCGTTTCTCATGAGATGTGGGTGTGACTGGCTGGACTGGCATTTATTGTCCAGAGGAGCAGTTAAAAATGAACCACATTGCAGTGGGTTTGGAGTCACATGTGGGCCAGGCTGGGTAAGGATGGCAGATTTCCTTGCTCTGAAGAACTCTAGGGAACTAGACAGGTTTTTATGACATTTGTAACTCAGTAACCAATAGGTGAGTCTATAATTCCAGATTTTATACTGATTTAAGACCATAAGAAGTAGGCCATTCAGCCCCTTGAGCCTGCTCTGCCATTCAATAGGATCATGACTGATCCGAAACTCAAGTCCATTTTCCTGCTCTCTCCCGATAACCCTAGATTCCATGACTTGTCACGAATCTGTCTGTCTATTTATCTACCTACCTAATCTAATTATCTGTCTGTCTGACTATCCACCTACTTAATCTAACTGTCCATCTGACTAATTAGTTTATCTATCTGTTTTATTAACCTAATCGTATTAATCTAATCTATCTCAGCACACTCACAGAAGCTACTCCTCATACCAGAGCTGGAACTATCAGAGTTAGCTGCTACTTAGTTGTACAGGACGGGTTGCAAACCCCCCTGATAAATCTCACTGTGGGAAACCTTCTGATTACTGACCTCCTCCCAAACTCTTCCACATCAGACCCTTGGGTCCTGCTTGACTGATCTGCACCTGAACTCCACTTTTCTCCAATTCTGACTATTTCAGTTTTGAAATCTCTGAAGTTCCTAATGTTGTGGGGAAGAGAGAGAGCTCTGAACATTCACCACTCTTTGTTTGAAAAAAAAGGTCTCCTGAATTTGCTACTGGTGGTAATTTTCAGATTTCCTCACCTTATCCAATCTATCAAACCTCTTTAATTTTTTGATAAACGTGATTGAATCATCCTTTGATCTCATAATCCTGGTGATACAAGTCAATTCGAGGCAACCTTTCCTTGTCAGTTTTGTAACCCTCTTCCCACAGAAGGAGGGAGCTGAGAGTTGAAATGATTTGGAGATGCCGGTGTTGGACTGGCGTGTACAAAATGAAAAATCACACAATACCAGGTCCACAACCTGTTGGACTATAACCTGGTGTTGTGTGATTTTTAACTTTGAGAGTTGAAATGACATTCCAGCGGTTCAGGAACATAATCTTGATGTCCCAGTGTGACGCCACTGCTATGATGGGCTCGTTTTGGATAAAGTATTAAATCAAAGCCCTGCCTGTTTCGGTGGTAGATGGAAAGGATTGCCTGGCATTATTTTGAAGAAGAGTCCATTGCTGTCTGTGGGTTCCTAAATCAAATTTGTCTTTCAATCAATTCCACGAAAAGAGAGGATCTGATCATTACCACATTGCTGGTGTGGGAGCTTGCTGGTAGGGTTTCCACATTACAACAGTGGCTACACCTGAAAAGTACTTCATTAAGCTGTGAAGCAGTTTGGCACATTCTATGAAAGAGTCATAGACTCACACAGTGCAAACTAGGCCCTTCGGCCTATCGAGTCTGCATTGACAATAACTACCATTAAAGACTTGCTGATCCCAATTTCCTCCACTTGACCCATAGCTTTGAATGTTATGATATATCATGTGCTCATCTCAATATATATACTTTCCCAGGCAGTGAATTCCAGATTCCCACCACCGAATGAGTGAAAAAGGTTTTTCTCAAATCCCCTCCTGCCCCTTACCCTAAAACAATGCTCGCTCCTGACTGACCCCACAACACAAGGGGAACAGCTGCTCTCTATTCACCCTGTCTGTATCCTTCATAATTTAATATACCTCCATTATGTCTCCCCTTGGCCTTCTCTACTCTAACGAAAACGATCCAAGCCTATCTAGTGTCGGTTTATAGCTCAATTGCTCCATCCTAGGCAACATCCTGGTAAACCTCCTCTGTACCCCCCCCAAATGCGAACACATTCATCGTGTAATGAGGTGAGCAGAACTGCACACAGTACTCCAGTTGTGGCCAGTCTAACAGTGTTGTTTAAATGGTTCTCGTTTCTGATCTCCCCAACCAATGAGGTGAGCAGAACTGCACACAGTACTCCAGTTGTGGCCAGACTAACAGTGTTGTTTAAATGGTTCTCGTTTCTGATCTCCCCAACCACAGGAAATAATTTCTCTGCACCTACCCTATCAAAGCCCTTCGACATTGTGAACATTTTGACCGGTCCACCCAACAAACATCTAAAGGGAGTAGAAACCACGATAGTATGGCAGCTAAACTGCATTTATTAAGCCTTTATGTCCTGGAATCATTATCTCCTGATCTAACAATGTATTATCATTCGCTGTTAAATATTACTGTCAACACTCTCTTAAAGACTGTAGCTCCCTCTCAGTGTATTATATGAACAGAATCGTTCATCAGGCACGTTTGCCAGCAGAAAACCTCAAAGACGACAATTTTTTTTCTTGGATGTTTACTAACGTGGAAAAGAAAACCCATCTGTATGTCCCTTCCTTGAATAAAATCGGAGCCATATGCTTTCTTAGAATGTATTTATCATTTCTCGAGAAATAAACCTGATGGAATGTTCTCTGCTCTTTTAGCTGTGTCCTTTTCTCGTTTGCTCTCCTTGCTGTCATTTCTCTTTGGGAGCAGGCACCATTGCAGGCGTGAGGAATTTGCTTAGTTCTCTCTGGCTGTTTCTCGCGATTCCTTTATGAAGTAGTTTTCACTGTCTGAGGGATGCTTTGCAGGTGATGAATTGCTTTTGAAGTGATGTTGTAGCTTAGGGACAGGCAGCAGCCAGTTACTCCACAGGGTCCCTTACACAGCAATGAGATTAAAGACTGATTTAATCTCATTTGGCTTGAGTTAGATGAGGAATAAACGTTGACCACGACCCTGTTGCTCTTACTCTAAGTAGTGCTATGGGATCTTCTACATTCGCCTTAATAGACAGATGGTGTTTTGTTTAATATTCCAAAATGAATTTAGCAGCATAAATCTGAATGCCGGTCATGACCATCAGTTAATTGGAATCTTGAGTTAAAATGGTGCCAAGATACAAACAGCTTTCTAATATGCTTCATCAAATGCTAAACTTGCAGATAAAGATGTTTTCTGATTGATTGAGAGCTTCTGTTAGCCCACCAGGAAAAACAGTGTGAACTTTTCAGGTAGTTTCAGTTTTGATAAAACTGTATTTAAATAATGTACTTCCAAAATGTGACAGAGGAAGAAAAAAAACTGCTCCAACACACAGGACCACTCATTACACAGTCACTGTCCTAAAGTAAGAAATATTATTTCAAGTCATGGGTAGTGTCCAGTGTGCTGTGCTTGCTTGGATATACCTGCGTCTGTGCATCTATATCTCAGTCTGCTGAGTGTAATAATGAATATGTATATATGTGGATGTCATGTGCATGCACATGTACATTTGTACACAATTATGAATGATTGCATGTTTATCTTTGCCTGTGTCTGTGTACAGTCTCTACACAGACATGTGGTGACATTACACAGCTACTGATTAATTTCTGTCTCCTGTTTTTACCAGCTCCATAGGAAGGCTCATGTTTTGATCCCCTTACCTGAAGAAGGAGATAATTGCATTGGTGGTAGTTCAAAGAGGGCTCCCAGGAGTAATTCCAGAAATGAGGCGCTTGTGTGGAGAGATTGAGCAATTAGGCCTATATTAGATAGTAGGTAAAAAGGTATTCCTGATGAAGGGCTTTTGCCCGACACGTTGATTTTACTGCTCCTCGGATGCTGCCTGAACTGCTGTGCTCTTCCAGCACCACTAATCCAGAATCTATATTAGATAGTGTTTATTATGAGAGGAGATCTAATTGAGGTGTATGAGCTCCAAAAGGGGATTGACAAAGTGCTGCTTTAGCAGCTTATACACCTCAACTAGATCTCCTCTTACAATAAACGCTATCTAATGTAGGCCTTAACTGCTCAATTTCTCCACACAAGACAAGCCCCTCATTAATCCTGGGAACCCTCAAAGGATGTTTCCCTACGTGGAACAATCAAGAATGAGAGGTCATAGTTTTGGATGGAGGATGACAAACTTTCACTGAGAGATGAGATGGAATGACTTCTCCCAAAGGAGCATGAACCTGTGAAATTCACTTTCCCCAGAGTCCGGTGGCCGCTGTGGTAATGAATAGGGAGGAGACAGATAGATTGGTAATGAATAATGGGTTAAAGGACCATGGAGAGCGTGCAGGAAAATGGAGTTGAGACTAAGATGAGATCAGCCACGAGTAGGCTCGAGGGGCTGAATGGCGTCGTCCTGCTCCTAGCCCTTACACATCTGTGGATCCAATCATAGCTTCCCACTGCCCCAGGGAAATGTAATCAAAGACCCTCCCACCCTGGCTATATTCTCTTCCATCGGGCAGAAGGTACAAAACATTTACCAACAGATTCAAGTACAGCTTCTTCCCAGCTGTTATCAGCCTTATCAATGGACCTCTCATATGTTCGAGTTGATCTTTCTCTGCATCTTCTCTAAAGCTGTAACACTATATTCTGCATTCTGTTCTATTATCCTGATGTACTTATAGAAGGTATGATTTGCCTGTACTACATGCAAAACAATACATTTCACTGTATCTCAGTACATGTGACTATAATAAATCAAATGTTTGGGATAGACTGTCACTACTAATCCTCCTTTCCATAATGGGTCTGTGAGCCTGTTGGGTCAACACTTATAGAGAGGATGAACCACTAGTGAGTCTTAACAAGAAAATCTTGGAGAAGTACTGAATTACTTGCTCCACTTTCCCATCCTATAGTGCTAGTTGCGATGTAATCCCCTTGAAGAGACAAAATCTGGAAAATGCCTTTTCTTCCACCCTGACCAGGGAACTGAAACCCATCCAGGGATCTGGTTAGGACAGAATGCAGACAGAATGCAGTCTGAGGAATGAGAACAGGCAGCACTGTATCACAGAGGGAAAGGCTAGAGGTCTGTTAGCAGAACTGAGTGTGTTTCAGGAGCGTATGGGTATCAGAGCAAGGAGTTGTGAGTTGGTGGATAATCTTAAATGGTCACAAACCAGAAGGTAGCGCTCTAAGCAGATTGACACTGGGCAAAGACAATCATTGAATAATCCAGCACAGAACGAGACCCTTCAGCCCATCAACTCTGCACTATCTCTGCCCATGAGTCCCACTCCTTTGCTTTTTTCCCTTTATTGCTATAATTCTTTTTTCCATTAATACTTTAACCACTTTCCTTTTGAAGGCTTCTGACTTTATCCACCCCAGTCCAACACCAGCACCTCCACTTCATGACCAAAATCTACACTAGGATTTTCCAACATACAGACTGCAGGCTGGAGTCTGACCTGTCGAAGGTGTCTATCTGGCCAGCCAAGGGGGAGGTGTAGGGATCAGACTGCTGGGACTAGTTCCATTCCTCAGTGACCATTCTACCTTTCTGTGTCCGACAGGAAAGACAGCAAGGGCAGAGCGCGTTTCTTGGAGATGGAGTTGCTGCAGCCATGTGCCGGTAATTAGAGACATCAGTCTGTAACCCCTCCTGTTCATAGTTTGGAGCTTTTATTGTCTTCATTCACAGGGTTTTATGCATTCATTGTTCGTCCTGAATTGCTCATGAGAAGATGGTGGAGAGCTGCCTTCTAGAATTGCTGCAGTCCTTGCATGTAGGAAAACCCAAAATCCTGTTAGGGAGGGAATTCCAGGATTTTGACCCAGTGACACCGAAGGAACGGCAATGTATTTCCAAGTCAGGATGGCAAGTGGCTTGGAGGGGAACTTGAAGATGGTAGTGTTCCCTTGATTCAGCTGCCCTTGGTAAAGGTTGTGAGTTTGGAAAGTCCTGTTGAGGGAGTCAGAGTCATACAGCACGGATACAGACCCTTCAGTCCAACTGGTCCATGCTGTGCATAATCCCAACTAAACGAGTCCCACCTACCTGCTCCTGGCCTATGTCGATCTTAAACTTTCCTTTTCATATATTCATCCAAATGTCTTTTAAACATAACTGTACCCCCAGCCACCACTTCCTCAGGAAGTTTATTCCACATGTGAACCTCCCTCTGTGTAAAAACATTTGCCCGTCATATCTTTTTAAAATCTCTCACTTCTCAGGTTAAAAAAAATACCCCCTAGTCTTGAAATGCCCCAATCTCGGGACCTTATTATCTTTGCAATCTTGAGCCTTATCTGTAGACTCATTCTTTGATGTGTAAACGATATTCTGTCCTGTCCTGGGCTTTCTATCATTTCCCATAGTAATACCTTTGTCTTTTGCCTTGTTCTGCCTTGATTAACATTGTGAGTCTCGGTGAGTTATTGCAGTAAATCTTGTGGATGGTACACACTGTTGCTAGTGTGTGTCATTGATGCAGGGAGTGAATGTTGAAGGTGGTGGATGGGGTGTCTATCAAATGAGTGGCTTTCGTCCTGAACTTTACAAAGCATAGATCAGACAGGGCACAGATGTGAACATAGGACCCGGGACATGGTGGGAGGTGCGGGGGGATGGTGGGAGGTGCGGGGGGATGGTGGCAGTATTGGTTTGGGATTAATCTTTATTGGATTGCGAAATAAGTCATTTTGAAGGCAAATATATTGTCAGAGAAGGTGGAAAAAATGAGAAGGTGCACAGTTTCTGAATCTGTAAGGTGTGAGGGCGTGGGGTGGACAAGAATGTCATTAAATTAAAAATATCAAAAGTTAGATTGACGAACATTCCAGGAGAATGGTGCAAATTGCTACAGAATGGGGGAGGATTGACAATGGGACTGGAGGTCAGTTACTGTCGGTGCAAAGTCCCATTTTGGGACTGGGTTCATGCGGTAGAATCCACATTGAGAAGCAGAATTTGAGAGTTTTACTTCCTACCTGGAGACAGAATCTTGCACAAGCTCAGGGGCAGACTTGAAAATTGACCTCAATGTTTTTAATTGTTGGAATTTTAAATCTATCATAACATGCCCATCGATTTATTGCACTGTTTGGCACTGCATATTGCTGCAAGCAGCATTTTTCAAGAACAAAAACCATCAAAAAACAAAATTAAGATCATTCCTGACAGACGGAACATCCACTGGGAATACTCCACATTGCTACATCAAGTGTTCAGGCAGAAATTGACAACTTGTGCAAACAAAAACAATGTTCTCAATCTCACTAAATCTGTCTTCAATATAGCAATGAGAAAGTAAGCCAATAAATTGGTCTTCTCAGTTGAAACTTGTTCATAAGAATGCATATCTTTTCTTGTTCTGATTACTAGCAAGATACATTCTGTTGCCTCCTCTTTACTCACTGATCCCATGACTGGGACAAAACTTCAAGGTGTCCCCGTGAGGAGAGACCCCTCACCTGTACCCTCTGATTATCAACTCTTCATCTATTGGAAACAACTTCTCTTTACTTACTCTTTCTAAGACCTTCATGATTTTGAATCAAATCTCCTCTGAACCTTCTCTTATCTAAGAAACGCATTACAGCTTCTGAAGTCTCTGCAAAACTGGAACACGTACCTTAAAGAGGATAAGATGGTATATTGGACCGTAGAGCAATTTTGAGATATGACAGAGTGTGCGCTGCTCATTGGCATCCAGCAATCTTTAAAGGTGCACTGGCTGTGGTTATCATAAAGGTTCCTCCTTCTCAACTTCACCCCTCACATGAGGTGTAGTGACCTTCAGGTTAAATAGTCACCAGTCATCTCTCACTGAAAAGAGAATGGTCCTGTGGTCCTCTGGAACAATGGCAACTTAACTTCCACTTTTACTATATTATGATTGAATGGTATGATCAGATAGAGTTTGACTACACATAAGTTTTCACTGAATAACTGCCTCTTAGTGACCAGGGCTAGCATATGTTGACTTTAACTGTTATCTCTTACTCCCCCTTCTTTGCTAACATATTTCCACTGGTCATCCTTCTCAAAGGCAACTAGGGGAAGCAATAAATGCTAGCCAAACAGTGATGCCCATGTATCACAAGTGAATAGTAAAAAAGTTCAACAAAATGTTCAAACCAGGAACCATGTTGCCATATTTTTGTCTATCCCGATATTGACTAACCTGCTGTTTAGAACATAGACTATAGAACATAGAACATAAAACAATACATCTCAGAACAGGCCTTTCGGCCCTCAATGTTGTGCCGACCTGTAAACTAACCTAAGCCCATCGCCCTACACTATCCCATCATCACCCATATGCTTATCCAAAGACTGTTCAAATGCTGAAAAATGTGTTGCTGGAAAAGCGCAGTAGGTAAGGCAGCATCCAAGGAGCAGGAGAATCGACGTTTTGGGCATAAGCCCTTCTTCAGGATTCCTGAAGAAGGGCTTATGCCCGAAACGTCGATTCTCCTGCTCCTTGGATGCTACCTGACCTGCTGCGCTTTTCCAGCAACACATTTTTCAGCTCTGATCTCCAGCATCTGCAGTCCTCACTTTCTCCCACTGTTCAAATGCCCCTAATGTGGCTGAGTTAACTACATTGGCAGGCAGGGCATTCCACACCCTTACCACTCTCTGAGTAAAGAACCCGCCTCTGATATCTGTCTTAAATCCATCACCCCTCAATTTGCAGCTATGCTCCCTTGTACAAGCCGACGTCATCATCCTAGGAAAAAAAGACTCTCACACTGTCCACCGTATCTAGTCCTCTGATCATCTTTAGTTCTCGGAGTTTCTGTTTGTATTTCTAATTTTCAATTGTTTTTCAGTCTCACTCAAGCTTATCCCCGGCTGGCACCAAGCCAGTTTCCCCAGGCTCCAAAACAAGGAAAGCTGATTGCTTTCGGATATTATTCAACTGAGAGTTGGCCAAGAGGGATTAGACCTCACAGTCATACTCTGGATCAACTGTGGAAAAATATCATGTGCTGTGGTCATCATTCAAAATGGAAATGTAACGCAGAAAAAGACGCTAATGAAAGATTCCTCCCGTTTTTATACTCTTATTTGAACCAAGAAATCAGTTTTGAGACTAGGCGAGTTACATACTAAGATTACAACGCAAAAACATTCAATACAGCCCAGTCTATCCATGGCTCCTTATGCCCCACATGACCTCATTCCATTCATTCTATCAGTTCAATGTTCTATTGCTTTCTGCCCTCACTCCTTATCTAACTTCTGGTTGTAGGCTCATAGATTAATCCAGCATGGAAATAGACTCTTCAGCCCAACTCACCCATGCCAACCAGGTGTCCTAAACTGAACTAGGAACATATCTCATTAAACCTGTCTTATCTGTGTACCTATCCAAATGTTGTAAAACTGTTGCAATTGTACCACCCCTACCATTTCCAGCTCATTCCATTTAAGCACATCCCTCTTTGTATGTGTGAAAAAGTTGCCCCTCAGGTCCCTTTTAAATCTTTCTCCTCTCACCTTAACCCTATGTCCTCTAGTTTTGGGCTCCCCTGCGCTGAGGAAAAGACATTGGATATTCATCTTATATATGCCCCTCATGATTTTATAAACCTCTATAAGGAGAAAGTGAGGTCTGCAAGCCCGAAACATCCGGAAGAAGGGCCTGTGCCCGAAACGTCGAATCTCCTGTTCCCTGGATGCTGCCTGACCTGCTGTGCTGTTCCAGCAATAAAGTTTCAACTATAAACCTCTATAACATCACCCCTCAGCTTCCTATGTTCCAGGGGAACAAATCCCAACCTATCTGATTGGGAGAGGCTATTTTCAGGTATAGGGGCAGTTGGAAAGTGGGAAGCCTTCAAAGATAAGATAATTAGAGTCCAGAGACAGTATGTTCCATTTAGCGTGAAGGTCAAGGCTGGTAGGTCCAGGGAATGCTGGATGACGAGAGAAGTTGAAGCTCTGGTAAATAAAAAGGAGGCCTATCCCAGGTATAGACAGCTGGAATTAAACAAGTCAGCTGTATCAGGGCAGTAGGAGTATACTAAAAGGGAAATCAGGATGGCTAAAAGGGGACATGAGATAACTTTGATAAATAGGGTTAAGGAGAATCCAAAGAGACTCTACAAATACATTAAGGACAAGAGAATAACTAGGGCCCTTTAAAGATCAACAAAGCTGACTATGTATGGAACTGCAGGGTGAGATACTAAACGTGTGTTTTACATCAATGTTTACTGTGGTGAAGGATATGGAAGCTAGAGAACTTGGAGAAATAAATAGTGATATCTTGAAAAGTGTCCACATTACAGAGGAGGAGGTGCTGGACGTTTTAAACTGCATAAATATGGATAAATCCCCAGGACCTGATCAGGTGTAAGCTAGAACTTTGTGAGAAGCTAGGGAGGTAATTTCTGGAAACCTTGCTGAGATATTTGTACCATTGATAGCCATGGGTGAGGTGTCAGAAGACTGGAGGGTGGTAATGTGGTGCCATTATTTAAGAAAGGTAGTAATGAAAAGCCAGGGAACTATAGACCGGTCAGCCTGACATCAATAGTGGGTAAGTTGTTGGAGAGGATTCTGGAGGATAGGATCTACATGTATTTGGAAAGGCAAGGACTGATTAGGGATATTCAACATGGCTTTGTGCTATCATGTCTCACAAACTTGATTGAGATTTTTGAAGAAGTGACAAAGAAGATTGATGAGGGCAGAGCAGTGGATGCGATCTATGTGGACTTCAGCAAGGCGTTTGACAAGACATGGTAGACTGGTTAGCAAGATTAGATCACATTGAATCCAAAGAGAACTAGCCATTTGGATATAAAATTTGCTAGAAGGTAAGAGAAAGAGGGTGGTGATGGAGGGTTGCTTTTCAGACTGGAGGCCCGTGACCAGCAGTGTCCCACAAGAATTAGTGCTGTGTCCTCTGCTTTTTGTCATTTTTATAAATTATTTAAATGTGAATTTAGGAGATATAGCTAGTAAGTTAACGGCTGACACCAAAATTGGTGGTGTAGTGGACAGTGAAGAAGGTTATCTCAGATTACAACGGGACGCTGATGGAGATGGGCTGATGGGCCAAGGAGCAGTGGATGCAATTTAATTTAGATAAATGTGAGGTGCTGCATTTTGGAAACGAATATCAGGGCAGGACTTATATAGGTAATGGTAGGGTCCTGGGGAAAGTTGCTGAACAGAGAGACCTTGGAGTGCAGGTTCATTGTTCCTTGAAGGTGAAGTCACTGGTAGATAGGATAGCGAAGAAGGCGTTTAGTACACTTGCCTTTATTGGTCAATGCATTGAGTTGGGATGTCACATTGTGGCTATACAGGACATTGGTTAGTCCACTTTTGGAATACTGCATTCAATTCTGGTCTCCTTCTAAGAAAGATGTTGATAAACTTGGAAGAGTTCAGAAAAGATTTACAAAGATGTTGTTAGGGTTGGAGGGTTTGAGCTGTAGGGAGAGGCTGAATAGGCTGAGGCTACTTTCCGTGGAGCATCAGAGGTTGAGGGGTGACCTTATAGGGGTTTATAAAAATCATGAGGGGCATAGAGAGGTTGAATAACCAAGGTCTCTCTCCCAGCTAGGGGAGTCCAAAACCACAGGGCAAGATTTTAAAGTGAGAGGGGAATGATCTAAAAAGGACCTGAGGGGTAATTTGTTCATGCAGAAGGTGGTACATGAGTGGTATGAGCTACCAGAGGGTGTGATGGAGGCTGGTACAATTACAACATTTAAAAGGGGTCTGGATGGAGACATGAATCGGAAGAGTTTAGAGGGACATGGGCCAAGTGCTGGCAAATGTGACTAGGTCAGATTGGTAGATCCCATTGGCATGAATGAGTTGAATGTAAGGGTCTGTTTCCTTGCTGTATGACTCTATGACTCTAAATAATTAGAAAAGTTAATAAACTGTTGTTGTTTATTGCAATTGGAATTGGATATAAAAGTGGGTAAGTTATGATTCTGTTACATAGACATTGAAGAATCTTGACTGCTGGCTATAATATTGGTCTCATTTAAAAATGGATGGAAATGTGTTGGAAGCAGTTGATAGAAGCAGAGATGGTGGTAGTGGCCTAGTGGTGTTATCACCAGACTATTTAACCACCTGGGGGCATGGATTCAATTCCTACAATGGCGGAATTTGAGTTTTCTTTTAAAATATCTGGAACTAAGAGTCTAATGATGACTTTGAAACCATTTTTGATTGTTAGGGAAAACCCGTCTGGTTCACTAATGTCCTTTAGGGAAGGAAACTGCCATCCTTACCTGGTCTGGCCTACATGTGACTCCAGCAATATGGTTAACTCTTAACTGCCCTCTGGGCAATTAGGAATGGGCAATAAATATTGGCCTTGCCAATGAAGCCCATACTTGCCAATAAATAAGAAAAGAAAGCTTTGATAGACTAATACATGGAATAGATGGGTTGTCTTTTGAGGAATGGTTGGACACATTAGGCTTGTATGAGTGTTTAGAAGTCTAAGACATGACTTTACTTGACTGAAACACAATACCTTGAGTGTTCTTGACACAGTGGATGTGAAGGCAATATTTCCTCTCGTAGAAGAATTGAGAACTAGGGATTGCAGTTTCAAAAACAGGATCATCCATTTAAGACAGGGATAAGAAGAATCTTTGGAACTCTCTTCTCCTCTCTTCTGTTGGAGGCAACAGAATCCTTGAATGTTTTTTAAGGCAGAGTTGGGTAGATTCTTGCTAAACAAAGAGGTGAAGTGTTTTCAGGAGGAGGCAAAGATTTGGAGTAATCAGATCAGCTGTGATCTAATGAATGGCAAAGCAGCCTTGGAGGACTGAGTGGTCTATAGCAGTTCCTAATTCATAAGTTAGTATGATCCTATGTTCTTCATGCGTGAGTCTGGATGGACAGTCACTGCTGTCCTTACCTGAATCCATCCTCACTAATCTCTCAGTCATTTTGAAGAATGAAAGGTGAACTCATCGAAACATATTAGATTCTTAAGGGATTGACAGGAGGAGGTCTCCCTTCATGGGAGACTCTAAGACCAGATGGCACAGTCTCAGAATAAAGGGCATAATTCAAGACTGAGGTGAGGAGAATTTCTTCTCTCACAGCACTGAGTGTCTTTGGAACTCATTGCCACAGAGAGCTGTGGGGGCAGAGTCCTTGTCTATATTTAAGGCTCAAGTAAATAGATCAGTCGGGCTATCAAAGATTCTGGAAAAATGCAGGAAAGTGGACCTGAGGAATCAGGCATGACCCTATTGAGTAGCAGAGCAGGCTTGAGGAGCCGAACAGCCCACTCCTGTTCCTATTTCTTATGGTCTTCTGGTTGTCTTCCACAATATTCATTAGTTTGCAAGTCCCATTTAGCATTGATCTCATTAACTGCCAACACCTTTTGCAACACTTGTTATTGGTCTCTGGATCCCAACCCAATGGTATGGAGGTCAGTTGGAGCACCATTGTCACTTGCATGTCCATTGAGATCAGCAAACCTAGTGCGGACTTGGAATCTTTCTGGGGCCTTACTGACTTTCATGGTTCTGGAGCACGCTGGACAGTTAAGCTTTGTGTCAATGCCTACATGACAAACAGTTAAGTGAGTTTTGAAGACAGGACATCTGATTTGACTTCCGCAAGATACTATTATTTGAAGGATTAATGAACACTCTGTTCTTTGCTGGGGACAATGTTATAAATCATTTCAAAATGTTATTTATTGCCAGTGCAGTGATTTCTTTTGCCAGAAATTTATTAAGAACAGGAAAACTAGTGGTTTTGAAGCACTTTGGAGTTAATCCTTTGGGAAGGCAGATGCTGAATGTCCACAGGATTGGAAGCTTTAACAATTGTTCTCTGTTACAAAAAACAAACTTCCTTAAATACAATATTGATCGAATAGTCCCTGATGTTTATCAAAATGTAACAGAAAGAGAGAGCCTACATTTTTAAAGCACTTTCCAAAAAGTACTTTATGATCAAATAATTATTTTTGAAATATAATGTAATGAAACTCACAATTTACACACAGCAAGATCCCACAAGAAGCAATGAGATGAATGAAAACAAAAAATATTGCAGATCCCAGCAGGTCAGGCAGCATCCATGGAGAGAGAGCAAACTAACGAGATGACTCTTCATCAGAGCACTATATGGGCTCGATATGTTATCTGCTCTCTCTCCACAGATGCTGCCTGACCCATTGTGATCTCCAGCATTTTTTTTGTTTCAGTACAGATTTGAGCATCTGCAGTAATTTGCTTCTACAATGAGTTGCATGATTTCATTAAACTGGCCAAGACAATGGGGAGCAACATTTCTGATTTTCTTCAGAATAGAACCATTGGATTTTTTTAATCTACCAGAGCAAGGTTTCCATTTTTTGATCCCGTCCAACAGCCTCTGAAGGCCTCAACTGAGGGTATGAGCTCAAGTTCTCGATTGGGGCTTTTAACCTCTGACATGTCTAAGACAAAGAGTGCCCACTCTGCACTGGGTCAATGCTGACATGATGCTATTTCACTCCCATGTCTATTCCTCTCCTGAGGTTGCTCATTTTCACGTTGGAGGGCACGCGGGTGGTGCAGCTTCTTGAATGTAGTTTAGCCTCCAGTACATGACTCAGATGACTGATCCCTCATCATCTGTAAGTGGAGAGAGGATGTTCAACTGGATAGAATAAGGCTAGTGGGAAATCACACTGAATCCAAGCCAGTTCTTCCTCAATATCTGGACACACACTAGCATTTTTCAACCAACCTTCATTACACATGGGACCAGTGTTCAATACCAGAAATGCCTATTACAAAACCAGATGCTTTAGTATTCTAAATGAAATCCAGGCTCCAAGGGACAGTATGACAATGCATTAACTCACTGCCTTGCCAGCTTCTCCAGTTCCCTTTGTTAAAATGTGCAAATGTAAAATATTATGATTTTTCTTCAGCATGTGACCATGTAAGGAAAGGCTAATTAATTTGTCAGGGGTCTGTTAATGTTTTAGTGTTATTGATTTCTCTCAATTGTGCACTAATTGTAACCTTTAGCTGTTTGCTGTTAGTTGGGAATATATAAGTCAATTTAGATGCGGTGGCCATTGAAGTATTGATTGGAGTTTGACCTTGAAGCAATGGGCAGTTTGATACCTAATTAAAAGACATTTCAGATCTAATGAGATATATGTATATATATATATAGAAATTTAATTAATTGATAAGTTCTACAAAGGAAACTGAATACACCGTTCGTTTCAGAAACAGGAGATAGATGTGAAATAAATTTAAAACAAAGGTTCCAGGAAGAGTAGAATGTGTGTGAAAAGGTAACAAAATTGGGGAGCTTCTCTGGTCTATCACAAAAGAATTTTGTTAAACAATAAAAATTGATTAAGGACAAGAAAATTTAAAAGAAGCTCACTTGGAGCTGTCTTAAGTAAAAAAAAGTGTTTGGATCATTACATAGAAAGTGGAAGAAAATTATATGAAGAGTGACTGTTGGACTTTGGGATTAGGAAAGGCCTCTGGTATTGAGCTAGAATTAGAACACAAGTGAGTCTTCAACTACACCAACAGGAGTTTGCGGTAAATTCTGTGCTCAGGTCTATAATTAAGTGCATTATACTTAGCATCTGTTTTTCAATGTGTACAAATCTATTGAAATTAGATTAATTGAAAGTGCTATTGTATAAGTCTGGAAATCATAAGCTGCACAGAAATACTTACATAGCTTTACTGCATGTTCTACATTGAAGGAAGGTATACCTGCCTCAGTCAGGCTAGTGCATAGGTTACTAGCATGCATTGTCACAGAGTGGTGTAGTTAATGTAATGTGTATTCCTATAGTTCCATGGATTCTTGTTATATGGTCTGTTGTTATGATTGGGTTCCTATGGAGAACGGTTTAGTGTGGCAGTGGAGTTACTTTGGAAGAGTGGGTTGTTATGATATGGAGCTGTACCCTGAGGATTGCTGAGTTCAAACCAACTGCGGCAAATTGGTGCAGCTTATTGCTAATGTGTAGGCTGGCATTAAAGTAAATGACAACAAAATGGTTGAATTGTGCAAAGGCCTTCTTTTATCTATTCTGGCTATACTTCACACTGTTGACATTATATGCTTACCTCTCTGTAGTGATTGGAACCAGGGCCAGATGAATCTCATTGGCTATGAGATCCTCGATTGGGGTTATTAACCGGAGCCAATCAGGGAGCCCTGGCTGACAGATATAAACAGGAAATTGCCACTCGGGTGTTTTCCTATCTTCCTGGTGATGGAAATTGAATAAAGATTTGTGCACTTTGTGTCTCTCACTGTGTCTCACACCTGCACACACACACAACATGGGTGCTGGGGAAAAAATAAGCACTACCGCAGTTAGGCGGTAGTGTAGGGGAAAAAAAAATAAACAGGGAATTAAAAAAAAGAAAAAAAAAACCAAGAAATTCCCCATCAACTCTATTTTGATTTAATCCCTGCCCTCCCCTTCACTGTTTGATCACACAGCATTGCCCTTTCATGTGAAGGGCACTGCTTGTCACTGGCCACTCGGGTGTTTCCTTTCTTCCTGGTGGTGGAAATTGAAGAAAGATTTGTACTATTGTCTTTCACTGTATCTCACACTTGTACACACACAACATGGGTACTGGGGAAAAATAAGCACTACCGCAGTTAGGCGGCCGCGTGGGGGAAGGCAAAAAGAAGCAAAAAAAAAGCAAAAAGAAAAAAAAAGGAATGTCAGAGATAAACAGGACTGTCCACTCCGAGAGCTAGCTCTGAGGGAGCTGGATCAGTGTCAAGGACTCTCCATTTGTGTCAGGGAGGGGACTAACTTTGAGCTGGCTGGCCCACAGCCAGTGTATTGGGGAGGAGGAGGATGAAGAAGAAGAAGAGAATTCTCTGAGTGAGAGACATTTTGATTTCTGATTTCCATTTTTGGTTGTTCATTTTTGTGTTTCTCTTTTGATTTAAAAAAGAAAAAAAAACAAGAAATTCAGAGAACCTCCTCATTCTAGGGACTGGCTATGAGATGGCTGGTCAGAGCTTATGTACTGTGCACATATAAATAAAGGGTAATTTGGACCTCTGTGCAGATATCTCTCTCTCAATGCCCTCTGAAATGGCTCAGCAATCCATTATACAAATAATCATTTGAAACAATGATTGGGTAATAAATGAAGATTAATCATCATTGGCATACAGGAGAACAAGTATATTTACTAAGTAAAACACCACGTTAAAACCCTGTTTCTCAGAACTGATACAATCATTCAGAGTTTATTTATTTTCTTGTCCTGGATATGGAAATACAATATTAGCAAAAGTTCCTTACCTGATATCAAACTAAAAACATACTTTATTCATTCATCCTTAACCACCCTTGAGAAGGTGGTGGGGAGCCTGAATCGCTGCCATCCTTAGATTGTAGGGACACCACAACGCCACTAAGAAGGGAGTTCCAGGATTTTGAGCCAGTGACCCTGAAGGAATGGCGAGGCATTTAAAGTCAGAATGGTGAGTGGTGGGGAGGGAATGTGCAGTTAATGGAGTTCCTATAGATCTGCTGTCCCTGTCCTTCTAGGTGATAGAGAGCACAGGGAATTCATTCTTAGTCAGTAGCAAACTCCAGGATAGATTATAATGGGGGCATCAGCAATGGCAGCATCAATAATCCATAACAACGACTGTGTGTGTGTGTGTGGGAGGAACTATCTCATGATGATATCAGATCACATAGGACTGAGACCTGGCGAAACAAGGCACTCATAAACCCTTGCTCTCCCTTGCATCTCTTCCTAGTTATGGGCAGTAAATATTAACTATTTGCTCTAGCCTTTTGTTCAGCTCTTATATCCCAAGCTTCTCGAAGCTCCTAACGATATTCTGACAAACATAGCCTGTCAGATTGGAGCACTACAAAGCAGGATTAACATCTTTACTATTTTTTGGTGTCCTAATTTCTTGCAGTGCCCAGATTTGTGTGTACAATACGTGACAATTTCTGTTCACTGATTCTTTAGGGACTAATAATTGGATTGGAGGTCTCTGTTCTGCATTCTCACTGTGTGATTTCCTGACAGCTTTGCAAATAAATCTAGAAGACATTTATCTAAACTTGTCTCGACTTACTGAGTCCTGTTACAGCAGAACACTTTCTGAAGCTACAGTTTACATCCAAATTGCTTCTGTATAGCCCGATGCAAGTCTCTGTTTGTAATACATGTAGGTATTAGGGACCTGTAGTAAAAGTCTATTGAATCCTTCATCACTATGCTACTCACATCTTGCTCTTATGATTCAGGAGCTAACATTGGTATCAACTCATCAAGTACAAATACCCTGCTGAAGGTATAAACCCCATCAATGCATCAACAGCGGATTATGGGGCAGAACAGAGCTGGGTCAACAGTGGTGGCCACTTATAAAATACCCCAGATATGACATCATCCCCCCCCCCCCCCCCTCCCCACCTCTCGCATCCCTTAGTTAGTAACAACCTCCACATAGCATGTAAAATTAAACCACACGTGATTGGGGCTACTGGATATAGAATTGGTTGGCAGGCAGAAACAAAGATTAGGAATAAACTGGTTTTATTTAGAGCAGTAGCCAGTGACTAGTGGATACTGCAGAGATTGGTGCTTGGACCCCAGTTATTTACAAGATGTTAGTGATTTAGATGAGGGAACTATATTTAATGTCTCCACGTTTGCAGATGACCAAATCTGGGTGGGAGGGTAAGCTGTGAGGAGATGTTTCCATGTGATTTGGGGAAATGCTTGGCAGGTGAATTATAACGTGGATAAATGTGAGATCATCTGCTTTGGTAGCGAAAACAGATTATTATCGGATTGGCAATAGTTTAGGAAAATAGATTGACAATTGGGAAAGGGGAAATGCAAAAGACCTGGGTATCCTTATACACCAGTCGCTGGAAGTTATAATACAAGTGCAGCAAGTGGTGAAGAAAGCAAATGGTTTGTTGGCTTTTAAAGTGAGAGGGTTTGAGTACAGGAGCTAGGATGTCTTGCTGCAATTGTATAGGGCCTTGCTGGGACAACAGCTGGTGTATTGAACGCAGCTCTGTTCTGAGGAAGGATGTTCTAGTCATGGAGGAAATTCAACAAATGTTTACCAGACTGATTCCTGAGATGGCAGGACTGTTGTAGGTTGATTGATTGAGTCTGCAGGATTAAATTCACTGGATTTCAGAAGAACGAGGGAGGATCCCATCGAAATCTCTAAAATTCTAACAGACGGAGACAGGGTAAACACAAAAAGAACATTCCTGATGACCAAGGTGTCCAGAACCAAGGGTCACAGTCTAAGAATATGGATATGGGTAATTTAGGACTGAGAAAATGAGAGGTGTCTTCACCCAGAGAGTGGGGAACCCGTGGAATTCTCTGCCACAGAAAACAGTTGAGGCCGAAACATTGAATGTTCTTAAGAAGAAATTAGATATAACTCTTAGGGCTAAAGGGATCAATGGGTATGGGGAGGCAGCGGGAACAGGGGACTGAGTTGGATGATCAGCCATGATCAGACTGAATGGCCTACTCCTGCTCTTATTTTCCTGCGTTTCTATAAACTCTATTCACCCTCACTTGTTTGTGGCCTGAGTTGCTTAGTCACTCTCAGTCTCTGGTAAATGCATTATCAACAGCTGACACTTCCAGCATTGGAGAATGATCAACCTTCAAGTCAGCAGCTCTGGGAATGGTAAGGTTGGGATTTCAGTTCCAGGAGTCTAAATTCAGGAATAGCCTGCCACTGGCTAGTGAAGTGCGTGATGAGCTTTCTCCAATGGAGATAACACAGGTCTCACCAATAGGTGAACATTAAATGTTGCAATGTGATTAAAGCTGAAAACAGGTTTTTCACAAAACACAAACAACTCTCTGAGATTTTAAACTGTTCTTCCACAGAGTTAGAATAACAGGTATGTTGCTGATAGCCAAACAATTTCTCCTTTGAATCCTCCCACTTCCTCCAGACCAAAGGGGTAGCCATGGGCACACGTATGGGCCCCAGGTATGCCTGTCTCTTTGTTGGCTGCGTAGAACAGTTGATCTTCCGTAATTACACCGGCACCACTCCCCCTTTCAGTCTTAAAAAAAAGAGTGACACGATGGCTCAGTGGTTAGCACTGCTATATCACAGCGCCAGGGACCCAGGTTTGATTCCACCCTTGGTGACTGTCTGTGCGGTGTTTGCATGTTCTCCCTGTGTCTATGCTGGTTTCCTCTCACAGTCTAAAGATGTGTATGTTAGGTGGTTTTGCCATGCTAGATTGCCCATAGTGTCCAAGGATGTGTGGGTTAGGTTTCGCATAAACCAAATCATCCGCCGACATTTCCGCCACCTCCAAACAGACCCCACAATCAGGGATATATTTCCCTCCCCACCCCTCTCCGCCTTCCGCAAAGACCGCTCCCTCCGTGACTTCCTGGTCAGGTCCACGCCCCCCTACCACCCCCCCTCCCATCCTGGCACTTTCCCCTGCCACCGCAGTAACTGTAAAACCTGTGCCCACACCTCCTCCCTCACCTCCATCCAAGGCCCTAAAGGAGCCTTCCACATCCATCAAAGTTTTACCTGCACATCCACTAATATCATTTACTGTATCCGTTGCTCCCGATGCGGTTTCCTCTACATTGGGGAGACTGGGCGCCTCCTAGCAGAGCGCTTTAGAGAACATCTCCGGGACACCCGCACCAATCAACCACACCGCCCTGTGGCCCAAAATTTCAACTCCCCTTCCCACTCTGCTGAGGACATGGAGGTCCTGGGCCTCCTTCACCGCCGCTCCCTCACCACCAGAGTCCTGGAGGAAGAACGCCTCATCTTCCGCCTCGGAACACTTCAACCCCTGGGCATCAATGTGGACTTCAACAGTTTCCTCGTTTCTCCTTCCCCAACTTCACTCTAGTTCCAAACTTCCAGCTCAGCACTGTCCCCATGACTTGTCCAGACTTGTCCTACCTGCCCATCTCCTTTTCCGCCTATCCACTCCACCCTCTCCTCCCTGACCTATCACCTTCATCCCCCCCCCACTC
>NC_057742.1:6912020-6967060 GCF_004010195.1 Chiloscyllium plagiosum
CTACTTTCTCCCCACCCCCACCCTCCTCTAGTTTATCTCTCCATGCTTCAGGCTCACTGCCTTTATTCCTGATGAAGGGCTTTTGCCCGGAACGACGATTTCGAAGCTCCTTGGATGCAGCCTGAACTGCTGTGCTCTTCCAGCACCACTAATCCAGAATCTGGTTTCCAGCATCTGCAGTCATTGTTTTTACCTAACTGCTTGGATTGTTAAGCTTTGTGGAACAGTCTAGATCACGTAACTTTACTTGTCAAGTTAAGTTAAGAAATCAAATTGATTTTCAGACAAAGAATCTTTGGAGAATCATTATTTTAATTATCCTTAATTAGACTAGTGTACAAAACCAGGCCCTGAGGACCACTTTTAATTTACAATTAGTCGTTCTGTTAAACTTTGTCGTTCCTATTAACACATGTAAAATTAAAATGAAGAAGCAGATTTAGAAGCAAAGAGAAATGACGATAATTCTTCATCACAGTGACTGTTTTCTGAATGTGTAATGAAACAATGTGATACAACAAGAACATTTATTTCAAAACTAGATGGGCTGGCACAGTTATTACTCATGGTGTTGGTGGAGAGGTGTCCTCAGTGAGTGAATGGACAGCACAGAGGGTACCCAGGTTTAGTATCCAGGGGTGGGATTGGTGAGAGTGAGTGCGCTATCCAGTAAGCAGCTAATCTCATTATGTGCCGGTATTGGACTGGGATGGACAAAGTTAAAAATCACACAAACCCAGGTTATAGTCCAACAGGTTTATTTGGAATCTCTAGTGACTGCTATAACCTGGTGTTGCATGATTTTAACTTAGTCTCATTACAGACACAGCTAGGCACGTTCCTGAAGGACAATGGGCCAACGGGAAACAAACTGAAAGATGGAGCATTGCACTATCACAACATCACAACAGAACGTATTATATTTAAAGCTGGAGGATCTTCACCAGGAGGTGGGACCACCCTGACTTACTGTAGAATAGGACAAGGGATCAGAAGTACTAACTACAGGCCACTCAGCAAGATGGGCCCAGGAAATAAATCAATTAACAGTGCAGTACAACCAACACCAAATTCCAGAGGCTAGGAAGAAATGAGGATAACAGAAGGGTTACGAGTATTCAAGACAGAAGAAGCTGGAGAAAGGGAAAGAGGCAATGGGAGCAGCTCTCCAAGAGATGGAGCGAAGCTGAGATTTCGAGAAGGGGTGCCCTTGCACCAGGCCTGATTAACGTGAGGACAGATGGGTAATATCACATAGGTACATAGACACACTCACACACACAGACACATACTCACTCATACACACACACTCACAAATGCCAGAATAATTTAGTTTATGTAACTATGGTATTTCATTAGCTTTCAGAGCAATAAAATGTTGTGAGTGTTCAGTTGGTAATTTGTGTCTCAGAGTTGTTTGTCAATATCTCTGACAAGCGTGTGGGGCACACTTCTGGACACAGGTCAACAGAGTGGGCAAGATGTTGCAGGCAGGAATGAGAGTGAGAGAGCACGCGCCTGGTGGATGGTGGGTGCAGTAGCAGAGGTACAGTGAAGGTGATGTATTAGACAGAAGATGGTGCCACTTATCCTAGTGGAGTGAAGTAGGTTATTGACCTTCCTTCACTGGGCATTCCTCAGGCAGTGGAGACTGGCATGGCAAGGTTGGCATGGTCTGGTGGTGTGGCCTCTATTGCTGGTGCTGGGGGAGGAAAAGTTCTGTATTTGCACCACCCTGTCCTGTAGGGCCAGGACTCTGCCACAGTGTGGGGCAGCAATTTCCCCCTGTTTGCCACGTCCAGGACAAAATCAGAAACTGAACGGATAACTGCGGACTGACAATGTTTGTCTGGGAGCACAATGGGCTGTGAAAGATGGAGCAGGTGCAAGGAATACTGGTAAATTCCTGGAGCAATTGCCTCATTCCAGTCTGGCTGGCCAAGTGAGGCTTATTGCTAATTGTTTTAAGGATCACATGATCTTTGGACACTGATGTCACCTCCAATTATCTCCTGACTGGTTCCTTAAGTTGTCAATCAGTCTACAAGTTCGATTATCATCTCTTTATCAATTTCTGCCAAAATAAAAGTATAATCTGGAATGTTCTTTACCCCGTTCTTAAGGAAACAGGAGATCTCTGTAGTCAGGACCCAATGATTGATATCCTTGAGCTCACGTTGCAATGTTTGGTGAAGTTCCCAGTAAATTAGACACTCAGTTATAAAAGACCAGGTTTTTTTTTCATTAGAACTATCTATTAGCTTATGTTTTGTTGCTTGGAGAAAGTTTACATTGTCCACTGTATTTTAAAGGCAAAAAAGATGTTTAACAAGTTGCTTTTGATTTCAAAGCTATATGAAAGGAGACCAGAGTACAAGTACAATGTTAGTGTAGGACATTCTTCACTCCACTGTCCTGAGGGATGAAGTGTCGCAGATCATACAATTCCAACTTTTACAAAGTTAATTCCAACACAAAGGTTACATTTAGTCACAGCTGCACTTTTCAACAAATTAAAACACACCAGCACAAGGGCTCAGATGTGGTTGTGATTTCTTGATGAGGATAATGAGACAGAAATATACCATCTCTGTCTTATTCAAAGTTAGGAGTCTGGATACAAGCTACACACAAACTAACAAGAGCCTTGCAGATGTAACTCTAAAACTTTACGTTATTATCTTCACTCTGTTCACAACAGCATAATATATTTCTTTGTCAAATGAAGTGAGAACATGATGTTACAGTGCTATTAATCATACTTAACCAGAATACTATGTTGGATTGGTCCATGAATACACATTAAGTATGTGATTATAACTTAACTAAGTCAATAATGAAATGTTAGTTTCTTTGTTAAACCTAAAGTATGATGACAGTTAAGCCACTAATAGACTATTGTGTACATTTTTAGTCACTGTGACACTTACAGGAAGAAAGTGATTGGAAACATCAGAGACAGTACAGAGGAGATTAACAATAACAGACTGATATGGCAAATTTCCACTATTGGGTTTGTATGATAGGCTGGTGTTTTTCTGGAACACATTAAGGCTGTGGGAGTTAATTGAGGTGTGTAATTTACTCACACAATTCAATTATGTGTTGGTGATAAAACAAATTCCTTGACATTGGTTGTAATGACAATGGATACAGTATAACACTGGGCCAGAGAACTTAGCCAGTTTTACTTTCCATTTGCTACAATAATGAACAATGTCATGGAAGCCATTTTGTTATCAACTCAGGACAGATTTGGGAACCATTTTGTATTAACCATTGGCTTGACTTTTCAATCAGCTTTAGAGGTGTGGCAAGCTAGTTTAATCACAATAAAAAGTACAGTACAGTCTTTCCCGCCCAGATCACCTCACGTCAGATTTCTCTGTTTCAATTGGAGCAAAGCCGGAAAACAGATGACGCTATTCTGTTCCTCCCGCTGTAAATACCGCCTGCTTTCGGTGTAAGAAGACAGTCAGTGGAAGAATTACAAATACTAACACATCGCATTGATCCAACTACGGAATGTCAACCATTACGAGAAAAATAATCTCATGGATCTTTGAAAAAATTACTTCATTGTTCCGAAACAAGAACTCAGCGCAAGATGTGTTTTATGGTTATAGAACCGCTGGCTGCAATAGTCAAAATTCTAATATTCATTTCGGGAACAATTGTACTAACATTAACATGCAAGTATCTATAACAAATAATTATGAATATAATAAGATCGTCAAATGAAGAACATACAGAAGATAAGTAAAGAAATTAATACAATCTGTTATCTATTCAACATAAAAATGGAAGATATTGGACAAAAGAAAAAATATGAAACAGCATCAATGAATTTACAATGGCTATGTTTTCTGTTAACTACACTATTGCAGATTCTTTGTATTTAAACTGATGCTTTATTTTTAATTGCAATAAATTTGTGGAATGATATCTCAAACTCTGGTTTGGTTATTGGCAAAATAGTTAGAGCTCGGGCGTCTTCCGGCCTGTGTTGAATTAGCCTCCAGCTTGAGGCTATCGGGGGGAGCGTTGAGCAATTGGAGTGTTTTCGGGAAAAGGAAGCTTTAGTTCCTCGGTGTGCGACCGATAAATGCTTTAAAGTTTTGGTGAGGGGAGGTGATCTGGGAGGTGGTAATAGGGACAAGGGAATCAGGTCATAAAGAGAGGAAAGTGATCAAGGACAAATGGAGCAGTTCAGCTGAATTTTGTTCAGGGTTGTTATAAGTTCCACATCATGTAGTTTACAGCTCAGATCCCAGTGTTATGCGTTCTTTTGAGACTTTCCCATCAGGAAAGAGTCATACAGTAATGTGGAAGCGATGACTTTGGTTAGGAATGATGGTTTTTAACGGAGGGCGGTGATAGTCCAAGGGTTTTCCGGATTTTGCTTTTTGCTTTCTGTTTCAGCTTGTGGCACGGCACTCGGTGATGGCTCTAGCCCCGATTTACTCTGGCAGTTATGTCGTTAATTTAGTGTTGTAATTCATGCCTGGGATCTTGCCGTCAGTGTGTGGCAGTGACCTCCAGAATCAGAGGTTAATGCTGCAAATGGTGTCAGCGATGCATGTGCACAGACCCTTCTTTTCCTTCGAGCCATCTGTTAGCTTACGTTTAGTTGCGTGGAAAAAGTTTACATCGTCCATTATAAAGGCAAAATATTTAGCGGCAAAAGAGAAATTGTGCAGAAAGTTGCTTTTTAGAGTCACGAGAGTTATATAAAAACTGACACAGATGATCAGAATATAAATACAAAATTACAGCAAGATGTAAAAAGACTGAAACATTCTTCACTCCATTGTTCTGAGTGATGAAAGACTAAAAGATCGAAAATTCTAAATTCGATAGCAATAATTCCAATAGAAAGGTTACATTACTCAAGTGCTGCAGTTTTCAACAGATTAAAACACGCCAGTACAAGCGCACAGCTCTGGTTGTGAATTCTTGATCAGATGGATCTCCTCAGCTTTGTAGATGTAACTCAAAAACTTTAGATTATCATCTTCATGCTCCTGACAATCACCTGATGAAGGAGCGTCGCTCCGAAAGCTAGTGTGCTTCCAATTAAACCTGTTGGACTATAACCTGGTGTTGTGTGATTTTTAACCATCTTCATGCTGTTCACAATCCCAGAATATGTCAAATGAAGGTCAGAAATATCACATGATGTGGAGAATGTTTAAACCTGTATTTCTAGTCCCTGCGCATTCCCAGGAATACAATGGTTACATGAGAGACTGTACAGAGGAGATTAACAATCTAGGGAATTTCCACTATGAGGTGCATTGTTCGAGAACAGAGTGAGACTGTGAGGAGTTAACTGAGGTGTGTAAAGTACTCACCCAATTTAGTTATGTATTGGTGACAAATTAGCTCCCTTAACATTGCCTGTTCTTACAGTGGACACAGTGTAAAACTGGGAGAAAGTGAGGACTGCAGATGCAAGAGTATATTGCTAGAAAAGCAAAGCAGGTCAGGCAGCATCAGAGGATTGATTCATGATGAAGGGCTTTTGCCCGAAATGTCGATTTTCCTGCTTCTCAGATGCTGCCTGACTTGCTTTGCTTTTCCAGCACCACGCTGTGTACAGTATAAAACTGGGCAAGTGGTCTGAAATTGAACCAGTGTACTTAGCCAGTTTTGTATTGCATCTGCCTTAATGATAGACTGTCAAGGAAGCCATTTTATTACCAACACTTGACTGACTTGGGAGCCATTTTGTGTTCTGTATTAACCATTGCCTCAACCTTTCTGTCAGTGTTGGAAGTACAAGACTGATCACAACGAAAAGTAGCGACTTCCTACCAAGGTAACTTCAGGTCAGACTTCAGTGGTGTTGCAGTTGGGTTTGGGGCAAACCAAGGCTTTTGTCCCACCATGGGGGATTGTCCATACTGGGTGTCCGGGGATGTGCAGGCTAGGTGGATTAACCATGGTTAATGTGTGTGCTGCGTCTGGGTGGCATACTCTTTGATAGGTCAGTGTTGATTCATAGGACTGAATGGCCTCTTTCCGCACTGTACAGATTCTATGACTGCCTATACTCTGCAATTAACCCTATACTGCGTCTCAGCATCACTCATTTGAGCATTGTGTCTATCATTTTATTTATGTTAACTGTTTACTGCTCCTGTTCTACAACAACCTCTGTTCTTTCCTCCTTAATGAGGGTAGCAGTAGATCCACAATAAAAACACACTGTTTTCCTTTTTGCTTTTCATGTTCTTGCCGAAGAAAGGTTTGTGGAATCACATACAAGTGACAACTGATGTTTCTCAGTTCGGGAGGGGAAGGTGCCAAAAGGCAAGTCAAGAGTGTGATGCTGGAAAAGCACAGCAGGTCAGGCAGCATCCGAGGAGCAGGAGAATCGACATTTTGGGCAAAAGCCCTTCATCAGGAATGAGGCTGGGAAACTCAGGGATGGAGAGATAAATGGGAGGGGAGTGGGGCTGGAGGGAAGATAGCTGAGAGTGCAATAGTTGGATGGGGGGGGCTAAAGGTGATAGGTCGAAGGGGAGGGTGGTGCAGATAGGTGGGAAGGAAAATGGGTGGATGGGACAGGTTATGAGTACGATGCTGAGCTGGAAGGTTAGACCTGGGATAAGGTGGGGGGAAGGGAAATGAGGAAACTGTTGAAATCCACATTGATGCCCTGAGGTTGGAGGGTCCTGAGGTGGAAGATGAGGCGTTCTTCCTCCAAGCGTCGGATGGTAAGGGAGTGGGGATGGAGGAGGCCCAGGATCTGCATGTCCTCGGCAGAGTGGGAGGGGGAGTTGAAGTTTTTGGCCACGGGGTGGTGGGTTCAGTTGGTGGGGGTGTCCCGGAGAGGTTCCCTGACTGACTCTGCGAGTAGGCGTCCTGTCTCCCTAATGTAGAGGAGACCTCATTTGGAGCATCGGATACATTAAATGACATGTGTGGAAGTGCAGGTGAAACTTTGATGGATGTGGAAGGCTCCTTTGGGGCCTTGGATGGAGGTGAGGGAGGAGGTGTGGGCGCAGGTTTTGCAATTCCTGCTGTGGCAGGGGAAGGTGCCAGGACGGGAGGGTGGGTTGTTGGAGGGGCGTGGACCTAACCAGGTAGTCGCAGAGGGAACGATCTTTACGGAAAGTGGATAGGGGTGGGGAAGGAAATATATCTCTGGTGGTGGGGCCCATTTGCAGGTGGCGGATATGGCGGAGGATGATGCGATGTGTACAGAGGTTGGTGGGGTGAAAGGTGAGGACTGGGGGGTGGTTCTGTTCTTGTTGCGGTTGGAGGGGTGAGGTTTGAGGGCAGAGGTGCGGGAAGTGGATGAGATGCATTGGAGGGCATTGTGTGGGAGGGGAAATTGTGGTCTTTAAAGAAGGAGTCCATCTAGTGTGTTCTGTGGTGGAGCAGATGCGGAAGAGGTGAAGAAATTGGGAATAAGGGATAGCATTTTTGCAGAGGGCAGGGTGGGAGGAGGTGTAATCCATGTAGCAGTGGGAGTCAGTGACTTTGTAGAAAATGTCAGTGTTGAGTTGGTCACTGTTGATGGAGATGGAGCAGTCCAGGAAGGGGAGAGAGGTGTCAGAGAGGGTCCAGGTGAATTTAAGGTCAGGGTGGAATGTGTTGGTGAAGTTAATGAATCGTACAATGTCCTTGTGGGAGCACGAGGTGACGCTGATGCAGTAATCAATGTAGTGGAGGCTTAGTGAAGGGTGGTGCCAGTGTAACTGCGGAAGATGGACAGTTCCACGTAACTGACAAAGAGACAGGCACAGCTGGGGCCCATGCAGATGCCCATGGCTACCCCTATCGTCTGGAGGAAGTGGGAGGATTCGAATACAAGTGCCTTACCTGCAGGCAGGAACACCGTCTTTGGAATCCCAGGTTAAAAATAAAAACACCTTTGTTGTGCTGTGATGGACTCAGGCAATTGTGGGAGAGGTTTTATATCAGGACTGAGCAGGGATGCAAGGGGAAAGACTAAGGGAGGATCCAGCTCCTACACCCTTGACAGAATCACGCCATTCCTTCCTGAAGAAGGGCTTATGCCCGAAACGTCGATTCTCCTGCTCCTTGGATGCTGCCTGACCTGCTGCGCTTTTCCAGCAACACATTTTTCAGCTCTGATCTCCAGCATCTGCAGTCCTCACTTTCTCCTAGAATCACACCATGGTCAGTCACAGTCCCCAAATGGGATAAACCTCTCCAGGGACAGAGAGAAGGACAGACATAAGAGAGAGAGAGAGAAATAGCACACCCACAATGAGAGAAAGAATGAATGAAATTACTCAGTTATTCTGAGGGCAGTGCTATGAAATCCACAATAGGCTCTGAAATTATTGATTGAAACTTTAAATGTCCTGATATAAAAAAGACAGAAGTCCTCAAGTTTAATCAGCTCACTAAGGCACAATAAAGTAAAAGCACAATACTGTAGAAACTCAACATGTCTGAGAACATCTGTGGAGGGGCTGTAGAGTGAACGTATAAAATTTAAAAATCATGAGGAACACGGATTGGGTAAATAGCCAAGGTCTTTTTCTGAGAGTGGGCCAGTGCTAATCTAGAGGGCATAAATTTAAAGTGAGAAGGGAAAGATTTAAAAGGGAGCTGGGGGGTAATTCCTTCATACATAGGGTGGTGTGTGTATGGAACAAGCTGCCAGAGGAAGTGACGGAGCTGGGTACAATTCCAACACTTTAAAAGCATCTGGATGGGTATCTGAATAGGAAGGATTGGGAGGTATATGGGCTAAATGCTGGCATATGGGACCAGGTTAGATTGGGATGTCTGGTTGGTATGGATGAGTTGGACTGAGGGGTTATTTTCCGTACTGTGTGACTCCAAGACTCCTAGAGTGGTTACAAGGGCAGAATGTGGTGCTGAGAGTGTGTGGGTGTGCGTGATGGATCTGACAGGCAGTGTCCTTCTCATCATCTGCCAAGCTTTGTCTTGGTGCTTGTTGGAAAGTTTGGGCGATGAGGCATTCTGCCAAATGTCTTTGCCAGTCTGCTCAGGGAACAAGGTCTTTTTCCTGCAAGGTCTCGAAGACTTGGCGTGCTGATTACTGCCTGATGGATTTGTGATCAAAGGTGTTTCTCTTTACAAACTTCTGTATGAGGAACAGGTGATACAGAACAGTACAACTACTTGGAGTTCTCCATGGCAATGAAGCCAGGCCCATCCTTCGCAACACCAGGGTTAGATTGAATCTCAGTACGTGATGAACCCCCCCCCCCCCCCCACCCCCTCAGTGTTTGTGTTCTGATGGTCTGTGGACAGTTTGATGCAGAGATACACAAAGCTGGCCATCAGGATGACAGCAGTGGAGGATATGTTCTTCTCCCTTATGCAGAGCTTTGCACATGTGTCCCAGCAGACACAGTCTACCTTTCACTTACAGATGAAGAGGAAGGTGGCTTGGGTGACATTGTTTTTATTTATTCATTTTTGTGGGATGTGGGTGTTGCTGGCTGGCCAGCACTTATTACCCGTCCCTAATTCCCTTGACAAGGTGGTGCAATAACACAGGTTTGAGGAATAGGCCAGACCCGACAGCAACACTGACAGATAGAGGAAAATATATCTCTAGTGGTGGGATCTGACTGTAAGTGGCAGAAATGGTGGAGGATGATGCTTTGTATCTGGAGGTTTGTCCATCCTTCCTGATGGACTCAGCAAAAGGCTCCGTACAACACACAAACAACGCAGGAACTAATGGGCAGCCCTGCCTGACTCCGGATCTGCTTGGAAAGCTTTCTGATTCCCACCCCTTGATTGAGACTGCACAAATGATGTTGGTGTAGAGGAGGATGGTCCAATTGCAGATTCCCGGCGCAAAGCCCATGTTGGAGAGCATGTCCCGCATGTAGGTGCACCATGCCCGGTCAAAGGCCTTCTCCTGGCTGATGAGACTGGCATCCACATCCCTGTCCTGCACGTAGGCGAGCACGTGACTCTCTGAGATCGTCCTGTCCGGTACAGCACAGGTTTGGTTGGGGTGAATCCAATCCCAGAGCAGATCTGACCCAGTTGGTGATGACCTTAGACACGATTTTGTAATGCAACTTCAGCAGGGAGATTGCTCGCCAATTCCTAATTTCAAACTTCACCCCTACCACTTTTTGGTGAGGGTGATGATACCTTTCCTCAAGGATTTACACAGAAACATATAGTCATACACCTCCAGCAGGTCATAGAGTCATAGAGATGTACAACATGGAAACAGACCCTTCGGTCAACCTGTCCACGCTGACCAGATATCCCAACCCAATCTAGTCCCGCTCCAGGGAAAACAGCCCCAGCCTGTTCAGCCTCTCCCTGTAGCTCAAATCCTCCAACCCTGGCAACATCCTTGTAAATCTTTTCTGAACCCTTTCAAGTTTCACAACATCTTTCCGATAGGAAGGAGACCAGAATTGCATGCAATATTCCAACAGTGGCCTAACCAATGTCCAGGTCCTGGCCAATCCAATCCCAACAATGGGCTGCTAAAGATGGAGCAGGCACAAGGGATTCTGGTGAATTTTTGGTTATCCCAGGAGTGGTGAGTTGCTGTGGGAATAGCGTGTGTTAGGATGGGTGGGAATTGGATGTGAGAGACACAGTAAGGGTGGGCAGGTAAGTATTGAGATAAGTTTGACAAGACACAGCAAGGAAACCTGCTGTGCCTCACAGTGACAATCCATCCAAAAAGTGCAGCACAACTGAGACTTAGCCAGAAAAACGTAAGGTTCAGCCCATGGAATCTTTCACTGAAGCCATAGATGAGGAGAAATGTTTTCTTTCAGAAGGTTATGAGTGTGATATGTAGTTGAAGGCGTGCACTGTACCTTTAAGAGAGAGTGAATGCTATTCTGACCTGAGAGATTACAAGCACCTGTCCTATGGCAGTTTCAGAGTGTATTGGAAAACTGAAAATACGTAATATTTGGCCATGAAATGGATACCTAAGTTGATTGCTGTTTTGCCAAGAATTCAAATTTAACCAATCAGTTTAAATTATTCCCCGGCATACTAAAACCCAATCAAGTTTGAATTTATTGTTTTGCCAACATCGAACCAGTGAGATGATCTGATGTTGGGGATATAAAAATGCAGGCATTTTGAAAATTGGAGACAGAGCAACTACCATGGAGAGAGACCCATGAAACCCTCTCTATCAAAGGTACCTTTTCACATGAGTTAAAAAGAAAGAAGACGACCCAGGGAGATTATCAGCTGGAAGAAGACAGACACTGAAGACAACAGCGCCGTACGGTTTTGAAACTAAGGTGATGTAAGTTTAATAAGCAGGCGAAAGAAGGGCATTTGCCCGAAATGTCTATTTTCCTGTTCCTCGTAATTTTAATAAGTGTCTTATTCGAACGATATATTGTTATAGTGTTGGAGGCAGGTAATAAGCAGTTAAGAGAAGGGGGGGGGCTTAGAGTTGTGAACAGTTGTTATTTAATGTTCACTTTTAGAGTTAAAGAATAAATTTATATTATTTTCTTTAAATAGTGGAATTTGGGAGTTCTCTGTTACTCATATTTTAATAGATTATAAGACAAGATAAGCTTTTCTGGGTGTTTGGTTTAATTACCAGAAGGGTTCACTGTCGTGTCATATCAAGTGTTTGGTATTCTCTTCCCCAGTGAGAAGTAGGAGCTGGGTTACTAAATATACGCAAGGCTGAGTTGGATAGATATTTAATTGACAAGAAAGTCAAAGATTTTGGGGAATAAACAGGACAATGGTGTTCAGACTACAATCAGAACACACATAATCTTCATGAATGGCAGTGCAGACTAGAGGGACCGAATGGCCTATGCTTGTCCCTTATCTTCTTCTGTTCCCACTGAATTGGAAGCAGAGTAGCAGCTGAATAAGAAAACACAAGAAATGATCTCTGAAGTTTTTGGTACTATATTAGCGATGAACATTCAATGACAAACATTCAAATCTTGTGTAGCTTCTTATTTATTTCTGATTTATTCTACACTTGTAATGTTCCTGGGGGCAGTTTGTGACATAAAAGGTACTAACGTAATTGCGGGTTTATTCAAAAAATTCTGATCAGCACTTTGCCCCTCTCAGCGTGGAAACAGACCTTTTGGTCCAACTCGTCCATGCTAACCAGATATCCCAACTAATCCAGTCCCATATGCCAGCATTTGACCATATCCCATTAAACCCTTCCTATTCATATACCCATCCAGATGCCTTTAAATATTGCAATTGCACCAGCCTCCACCATTTCCTCTGGCAACTCATTTTATAAACCTACTACCCTCTGCATGAAAAAGTTACCCCTTAGGTCCCACAAACCAAAGATATGCAGGTTAGGTGGATTGGCTATTCTAAATTGCCCATAGTGTTCAAAGATGTGTAGGTGAGATGCATTAGTGAGGGTAAATGTAGAGCAATATGGTAGGAGATTGAGTCTGGGTGGGTCACTCTTTGGAGGGTCGGTGTGATCCTGTTAAAGGGACTCAATTCAGAATGGAAATGAGGAAACATTTCTTCAGCCAGAGAGTGGTGGGCCGGTGGAATTCATTGCCGTGGAGCGTGGTGGAGACCGGGATGTTGAGTGTCTTCAAGGCAGAGATTGATGAAGTTTTGATCTCGCAAAGGATTAAGGGCTACGGGGAGAGTGTGGGTAAGTGGAATTGAAATGCCCATCAGCCATGATTAAATGGCGGAGTGGACTCGATGGGCTGAATGGCCTTGCTTCTACTCCTATATCTTATGGTTTTATGGAAACTAGTTTGTGATTTATTGGTGTATACTGTCTGGTCAGATCTGGATTCGTATGGGCAGTGACTATGCCACTGATCATTCAGTAGGAGCAAGTTATTGCAGATGCTGGAATCTGTATTGAAAACAACAAATGCTGGAGATCACAGCGGGTCAGACAGTATCCATGGACAGAAAGCAAGCTAATGTTTCGAGTCTAAATGACTCTTCATTAGAGCTGAAATGAAGTGTGCAGGGGGTAGAATTTATGCAATAGTTGGGGGAGGTGTGTGGGATTGGTGGGGTGTACAGTGCTGGCGGTGGATAGAGATTGTTAGTTCAGATTAAGTGATCAGAATGTGAGAGTGGCAGAACAATGTCTCCTGCTAGACCTGAAAGAGCAGACAGTCTCACTGGACTGGGGAGAGGGGAGAGAGGACATGGTGACAGAGAATGTAACGAGTGAAGCTAAAAGAAAGAGAAGAAATGGGAGTGAGTTCACAATCTGAAGGGGTTGAACTCAATATTAAGTCCAGAAGGCTGTAAAGTGCCTGGTCTGAAGATGAAATGTTGTTTTTCCAGTTTACGCTGGGATTCACTGGAGCACTGCAGCATGCCGAGGACAGACAATGTGGGCATGCGAGCAGGACGATGTGTTAAAATGACCGGATACAGGAAAGTTGGGGTCCTGTTTGTGCACTGACCAGAGGTGTTCTGCAAAGCAGTCACCCAGTCTGCATTTGGTTTTTCCATTGGGTGCAGTGAATACAATATACAAGATTGGAGGAGGTCCAGGTGAAATGTTGCTTCACCTGGAAAGACTGTTTTGGCTCTTGGATGGTGAGCAAGGAGGATGTGATTACACTTACTGTGGTTACATGGGAAGGGGAGGCTGGTGTTACGGGTCGATGGAGGGACTAGGATGTCCCAGAGGGAACAGTCCCTGTGAAATACAGACGGGAGGAGTGAGGGGAAGATGTTTTTGGTGGTGCCGTTCTGTTGGAGATGTCAGAAATGGCGGAGAATGATCCTTTGAGTGTGGAGGATGGTGGGATGAGAAGTGAGAACAAGGGGGTGATAGGCCGCAATGGGGTTGAGGGCCCTACCAATCACAGTGGGCAGGAAATCACGGTCATGGATGAAGGAAGCCATGTCAGCAGCGCCATTTTGGAAGGTGGCATCATCCGAACAGATGTGACGCAGGCGAAGGAACTGAGAGAATGGGATGGGAGTCCTTGCAGGACGTGTGGGAGCTGTAGTGCAGGTAGCTATTGGAGTCAGTGGCTTTGTAGTGCATGGCAGTGGGCAGTTTAATCCCCAAAGTAGGGACAGAGAGGCCAAGGAAAGGAAAGGAAGTGTCAGAAATGGACAATATGGATGTTACAGAGGCAAAATGAACCAATTTTTCAAGGTCCTGACTGGAGCATGAAGCGGCACTGAAGCAGTTGTCGATGTACGAGTAAAAGAGTTGTGGGAGGGGGCCAGTGTAAGACTGGAACAAACACTCCTGCATGGACAGTGCGGTTATGGTCTGGCACACTGATCTTTACCTTGCGGAGGTTCAATAACTACTCTCGGACACTTCTTCCAACCGCCCCCCTGGACTATGGCCCCGCATACGAACATCAAAACATAGTTGCCAGGACTGTCACTGACCACATTCCCTCCAGAGATCTTCTCCCACAGCCTCCAACCTTGTAGTCTTCCATCCCCAATCCACATCAATCTCCTTCGCTAAATCTACAAACCAGACTGCTCCGGTAAGCCCATCGTTTCAGCCTGTTCTTTCCCCACCGCGCTCATTTCCTCCTACCTTGACTCCTTCCCATTTATATCCTGCCTCTCACTATCCAAAGCTCCAGGTAAACCTTCTGAGTGAAGCAGCTATTTACCTGTACTCTGCTCAATCTAGACTACTGTATTCGCTGCTCATAATGTAGAGACAAAACACAGACTGGGCATCCACATTACAGAACACACAAGGTCTGTCCACAAAATTGACCCTGAGCTTCCAGTTGCCTCCCACTTCAACAGGGAGGAGAAAGTGAGGACTGCAGATGCTGGAGATCAGAGCTGAAAATGTGTTGCTGGAAAAGCGCAGCAGGTCAGGCAGCATCCAAGGAACAGGAGAATCGACGTTTCGGGCATGAGCCCTTCTTCAGGAAGGAATTCCTGAAGAAGGGCTCATGCCCGAAACGTCGATTCTTCTGCTCCTTGGATGCTGCCTGACTTGCTGCACTTTTCCAGCAACACATTTTCAGCTCTCACTTCAACACCCCACCCTGTCCTCTGGCCAACATCTCTGTCTCAGGCTTGCTGCAGTGCTCCAGCAAAGCTCAGTGCAAGCTGAAAGAACAATACCTCATTTTCCACTTGGGGACTCTGCGGCTTTCTGCACTTAACATCAAGTTGAATAATTCCAGAAAATGAACACCTTCCTTGTCCTTTACTCACTCCCACATCCCAGGCCCCATCATCATACAGGTTGCTTTCAGCACAGCCAATCCAAATGGACTTACGGTCTCTATAATCAGCTTCTCTGTGGCCAACTCCATATACCTGACTTTGGACTGTATCCCTTCATACCTTCGCTTAATAAAAAATGATCTATCTCAGATTTAACATTGGCAACTGATCCAGAATCAACTGCCATTTGATACTTTCCCAAACCTTTTCCACTCTTTGTGTGTAGAAAGTGCTTCCTAACATCTCTCCTGAATGGTCTGGCCCTGGTTTTTAGATTATGTGTCCTAGTTCAAGAATCTCCAACCAGTGGAAATCATTTATCTTTACCTATCCCTGTCTTTTCCTGCTAAAATCTTGAAGGTTCTGATCAGATCATTCCTTAACCTGCTAATTTCTAGAGAAAACAGGCCTAATAATCTCTCATAATTTAGCCTCTAAAGTCCAGGTGTCATTCTGGTGAATCTACATTGTACTCCCTCCAAGGCCAATCTATCGTTCCTAACGTATGTTGCCCAGATCTACTCACAGTACTCCAAGTGGCATCTAAACAGGGTTTTGTGTAACTTCAGCATAACTTGTGTATCCTTGTAATCCAGCTCCCTAGATAAAAAGATGAGCATTCCGTTATCTTTCTTTCACCTATTTGTGGCATTAAAAGGATCTGTACATCTGAACTATTAAATCTCTTTGGACACCTAGTACACTTTGTACCATCTAGAAAGTATTCAGACCTATCCTTTTATTGGTCCAAAACAGAGTACCTCACACTTGCTTACATTGAACTCCATCTGCCAGTTTTTACCCATTCACTTAGTCTGTCAATATTCCTTTGTAATTTTATGCTACCATCTATACAGTCTAAATGCTGCCTAATGTGTCATCAGCAAATTTGGATGTTTGGCTTTCCATGCTGTTAGGGGAGAAAGTGAGGACTGCAGATGCTGGAGATCAGAGCTGAAAATGTGTTGCCGGAAAAGCACAGCAGGTCAGGCAGCATCCAAGGAACAGGAGAATCTGAAGAAGGGCTCATGCCCGAAACGTCGATTCTCCTGCTCCTTGGATGCTGCCTGACCGGCTGTGCTTTTCCAGCAACACATTTCCATGCTGTTATCCAAATTGTTAATAAATAATGTGAATAATTGAGGCCCTAACACCAATAATTATGGGATACTCCTGCCAATGTGAGTACCTACTCATTCTCCCTACATGCTGTTGCCTGTCACTCAACTAAATTCCCAGCCTGTCATAAGATGATCACAGGGTTAGATAGAGTGGACAATGAGAGCCTTTTTCCTAAGATGATGATGTTGGCTTGTACGAGGGTGCATAGCTGCAAATTGAGGGCTGATAGATTTAAGACAGACGTCAAAAGCAGGTTCTTTACTCAGAGAGTGGTAAGGGCGTGGAATGCCCTGCCTGCTATTGTAGATAACTCAGCCACATTCGGGGCATTTAAAGAGTCCTTGGATAAGCATATGGATGATAGGCTAGTGAGGGGGGGATAGGCTTAGAATCATTCACAGGTTAGCTCAACATCCAAGGCCGAAGGGCCTGTTCTGTGCTGTATTGTTTGATGTTCTATAACTCGTCCTCAATGTGAGTCTCTTATGTGTGACATACTCAAATACCTTTTGGAAGTGCATATAAACAACATCCATAGACATTCACATGTCCTGAGCCTTAGTCTTCTCTTCAAAAAATTAAGAGGTTTGTCAGGTACGACCTACCTGTCATGAATCCATGTTGGCTTTTCCTGATTAACTGAGAATCTTCAAGGTGTTCAGTGACCCAATCCTCGATGGAAGACTCCAACAATTTCCCTTCCACAGTTGTTAGGTTAGCTGGTCTTTAATTCCCTGGTTTTCCTCTTTCACCTTTCTTGAAAAGCAGGATGACATATGCAATTTTCCTATCCAGAGGAATGACCCCTGAATTTAGCGAACTCTGAAAGATTATAGTTAGGTCATCTACAATGTGCTCCCTACTTCTTTTAACACCTTGGGGTGGAAGCTGCCAGACCCTGGGGATTTGTCACTTTTCATTTCCATTAATTTCCTCATTATCAATATTTTACTTACATCAATTTTATTTAGAGTCTCTCCCTGACCCACTGTTAATTTCCTTGAGATTACTGGTGAGCTATCCTCCTTACCTACTGTAAATACTGAAACAAAGTAATTATTCAATATGTCTGCCATTTCCCCGCAGTCATTGACCACATGCCCACTTTCAGTCTTTATTCAGGCAACATTGCTCCTGACCAAAAGCAGATGTTTCTGGAAAAGCTCAGCAGATCTGTGAAGAAAAATCAGAGTTAACCTTTTGATCCTTTCACAGAACTGGGAACTCAGAACTTTCAGTACTGAGTGAGGGTCACTGGACACGAAACGTTACTTCCGATTTTTCTTCACAGCTGCTGCCAGACCTGCTTTTCCAGCAACTTCTATTTTTGTTTCTGATTTACAGCATGCGCAGTTCTTTCGGTTTTCATTTAGTATTGCGCCTGACCACCTATTTTTCTATTATGTAAATATAGCAGGTCTACTTAATGATTTAGATATTTCCTGCAAATTTCCTTTATTGATGCCTTTTTTTATAGAAAATATTTTTATTGAGAAAAAATTTATTTTTTATAAAATTACAACAACAATAAACCAACAATACTACTCTATGTAAAAAAAATGAAATGAAGAACAACAGCACAAACAAAGCAAAACTATATTCATGTGCAAGATAAACAGCCCAGTAGAAATAATAAATAGATAAGTAAATAACACCGCTCAGCGCAATGTAACAATAGCTTTGGACTTTTGAAATCATTGAATATTACACCCGAATTTATTCGAAATTCTTTCTCTTGGGGAGCACCAGGTTCGCTAAATCAGATCGTTATGGCTACACAAAAGGCCTAATTAAATCTGTGTCTAGGTCATCCAAAAAGGACTGCCATGTCTTATAAAAATGATCAGTTTTTTGGTGCACCATATCTGTGAGAAAGTCCAGGGAGTTATATTCCATGATTAGTTTATGCCAACCCGACAGGCTAGGGGTTTTTTCAGAGACCCAACACATCAAAATGTTATTCCTCGTGCAGAAAGTAAGGATATTAAAACATTTTCTCCCATGATTATCTAAAAAAGATAAATTAGGCAGGCCCAGGAGAAGAGAGCGCGGGTCCATCTTAACTTTGGTCCCCAAGCCCCTCCCTATTACTGCTGTCGCAGCACTGCAGTACATACAAAGCCCGTGGCAGGACCACAGACAGTGAGTGAGAGTGCCAATACTTATTTTAAACTTGGGGAATATTGAGGATTCTCCCACCTTAAATTTGGAGAGACAATCTGGGGCCAGATGGACCCTATGAAGAATCTTCAGCTGCATGGCATGGGTCCTGTTACAGATCGCAGTCTTTCTCGTATTTTCACAAATATCTTCCCATGTCTCAGAGGAGACCTCAACTCCTAACTCTCTCTTCCAGACCTCACATGGTCGCTCAATGTCATCTGAGGTACCACCCCCCAACAGATGATAAAGAGTACTAACTGAGAGAGTGCTCTTGGCATGGACCATCCTCTTCTCTGTATTGGATTTGTCGGAGTCAGTCAAAAGCATTGTACCTTTTTGAATAAAATCCCTAATCTGCAAAAAACGAAAAAGGCCTTTGCTAGATAATCCATACTTGCAGTTTATTTGGTCAAAGGATATCATTGTTTCATCCTCAAATAAGTCACCCAAATAGGAAACTCCCCGAGCTGCCCAGAGTTTAAACCTGGGGTCCATTAACCCTGGCCGAAACTCGGACATACCAACTACAGCAGTAAGAAAAGAACTTTTAGATATATTATCCTCACTCTTCTGCATTGCCCTCCATGCTGAGGCAGTATTAATAATTATCGGATTACGACAGTATTCTGCAATTGTCTTCATTTTATCGAAGAACAACAAGCTAATAAGAGGACACTTTGCCTGGGAGGCCTCAATATCTAGGAGAAAGTGAGGACTGCAGATGCTGGAGATCAGAGCTGAAAATGTGTTGCTGGAAAAGCGCAGCAGGTCAGGCAGCATCCAAGGAGCAGGAGAATCGATGTTTCGGGCATGAGCCCTTTTTCAGGAGCCCTTCCTGAAGAAGTGTTCATGCCCGAAACATCAATTCTCCTGCTCCTTGGATGCTGCCTGACCTGCTGCGCTTTTCCAGCAACACATTTTCAGGCCTCAATATCCAACCATATTGATAGCGGGTCCTCACAAACCCAGTCTCCCAGAAAAGATAAAAGGGAACTTAACTGATATCTTTTAATATCCAGGAGACCCACTTCCCCCAGCCCCTGGGGCAATTGCAATTTGGCGAGCTTAATAAGGGTGCCAGATAAAAGAGATAAACCAGCCATTAAGTCTCCAAAATGTTTGCCTGGGTAAAATCAAAGGAAGCATTCACTTAGGGTAAAGTAAACGAGGAAGGACATTAATTTAAAAAGGACTACTCGACCTAACAAGGATATTGGGAGGACCTCCCATCCTTGAAGATTTGTTTAATCTTGTCAAGCAAGTGGATAAAATAACTGATCGAAGACGGAATTAACAAAAATACCTAAATACAGAAATCCCCTGTGACCAGTTAAAGGGAAACCGTGACTCACCCTCAATGTCAGATATTTTCCCAAGAACACCCCCCCCCCCCCATAGACATAGCCTCTGATTTTGAAAAAGTAATCTTATAGCCTGAAAAGGAGCCAAATAAATTAATACATTGTATCAAATGGGGTACAGAAACTACTGGGTTCGACGAACAGATGAGAACATCATCCGTATTTAATGTGATCTTCTGTGCCTTTGATCCCACTTCTGGGCAGCTATGTTAGAATCCCTCTGCAACGGTTCAATCACCAACGTAAAAAGTAGAGGTGAGATGGGACAACCTTGCCAAAAAAATGCCCCCACAAATACCAAAATTATTGGATCTTACACCATTGGTGAGAACCGCAGCCAGTGGAGCACTATAAAGGATCCTTATCCACATAATAAAGATTTCACCCAGACCAAACCATTCCAGGATGTCAAAAAGATATGGCCATGCAACCCAATCCAATGCCTTCTCTGCATCTAACGAGGTCATTAATCCCTAAACCGGTCACTGCTGACATGCTTGAACCATAATAAGTAATCTGCTAATATTGTTGGAGGATCAGCGGCCCATTATAGAACCCGTCTGGTCCTCTTTGACAATGGAAGGCAACCCGTTTCCAGCCTTAATGCAAGAGTCTTGGAAAAAGTTTTAAAATCAGAATTTAGAAGGAAGATGGGCCTATAAGAAGTACAGTCCTCTGGGGTCTTCCCTTTCTTAAGGATGAGAGAGATATTAGCCTCTCTCATGGATGATGGGAGGCAATCATGACTGTACGAGTAATTGTACATGTCCAGCATCGACCCTGACAATATATTTATCAATTCTTTGTAGAATTCACCAGGAAGACCATCAGGGCCAGGCGCCTTTCCCCTTTGCAGCTGCTTCACTGCCTTCTGTACCTCTCGCGCTGTTAAAGGGGCACTAAGGAGACTCGACTGTGTGGAGGTCACGAATGGAAGATCCAGGTTCCTAAAAAAGGACTCCACCTTAGCCCATCAGTCCTCACAGCATTCCGACTGGCATAATTTGGTATAAAATCTCCGAAATGCAGCATTGATCTTTTTAGAATCACAAGTAAGAGTTCCAGTCCCTTCCCTGATTGAGATAATAGTTTGGTGGGGGGTGGAGGGGGGAGGCGTTCTTTCTCTCAGCCAGATATGCTAGATATTTGCCTGGCCTATTACCTTGCTCAAACAACCTTTGTTTTGCAAAGGAAAGTTCCTTCCTCGCTGTCTGTGTGAGAATGGAATTCAAGGTGGAGTGAAGAGCTGTGACCCGCTGCAACATAGCTACCAATCAAAATATGCCGTCTCAGCGACCTTCAGTCGTGTCTCAAGCAGGTGTTGCTACTCTCTCTTCTGTCTCTTCTGACTGACGGAGTAAGAGATATTTGTCCCCAACACAAGCCTTCGCAGTCTCCCAGAGAATAGATGGGTTACCAGCCGTATCCGAATTGTGGGCCAAGAATGCTTTAAACTCATTAGAGAAATACGCAATAGACTTACTGGCCTTGAGAATAAAGGGGTCCATTTGCTAGTGCCGTGAACCTGTTACACTGCCCTTAATTTTGACCTCTAAATATAATGCTGTGTGTTCGGAAACGGTGATATTCCCAATTGCGCAGGACATCATCAAATCCAAAAAAATCATGGGGGGCTAGGAAAAGATCAATCCTAGTATAGACACTTGTGTGGATTAGAAAAAAATGTAAAGTCCCTACCCGCAGGATGGAGGCATCCCCAAACATCCACCAACACCAATTCTGCACGTAAATCAACTAGTTGCTTAGATTGCAGACAAAGGTTTGGGGGGCCTTTGGGAATTCTATCCACTGTGGGATCCATAAGACAATTAAAATCTCCCCCTATAATAATATGTTGCAACGCAAGGGCAATCAATTTGGAGAATGCATCTATAAGGAATTTAAAGGGGTGTGCCAGGGAATAATAAACGTTCAAAATACCATACTCTTCATCATATATTGAGGCTTTAATAATTATAAACCTTCCTTATTCATCTTTAATATGATCTAGTAACTTAAATGGATGATTCTTCTGACAAAATGTGGCCACTCCCCAGCTCTTAGTATTGAAGGATGGAAAAAAAACACCCGATCAAACCCACCCTGCTGTAATTTCAGATGTTTCTTATTATCAAGATATTGCCCCTCCTGCAATGGCGCAATATCACCCCTCTCCTTTTTAAGACTCAAAAGTACCTTTTTCCTTTTGACTGGTGAGTGACTCCCTTTAATGTTCCAGGTACACCATTTGAGAACACAATTAGCTCTGACCCTCTACAACAACCTTTGAACTCTTGGGAGGAAGAATTCAATTTACAAATTGCTGAGTGTAAATGGAAAAAGACTCATTGAGCCTAAAAACTACACACACTAAAACGACTATACCTAACAAACTGACAAACTTTCAAAAACCACATCTACAGAAAAAAAAACAACAAACTAAGCCAAATACAAAATATGAAAGGCACTTAATGGGGTCTCTACCCCCTGCCCACAGACGGTGCTTACACATCCCACAAATACCTCCATAACTCCTTGCAGCTTGAGCTGCACCCGAAATTCAAGCAAAAGAAAGAAGAAAAAAGGTCATATTAACAAAGAAGCTAAAAGTGAGCATTCTACCCATCCCCAACTATACATTAACCCCAATTAACATCAGAAAAAAGCCAACAATACTTTCTTTAAGAAAAGGAAAGAAGTACAAAGAGAGGGAGAAAAGGAGAAAACATTATTTTCCATATCCTTTAGACCATTCAGTCTATTTTAAAGTGTCCAGAAAGTTTCTGAAGAATTAAGTGAGCTTACACACCCATCATGAGGAAAACGGAGCACCGCCAGGCACCTTACAGAATACCGGCGTCCCTCAGTCTTCCCTTAACCTCATCAAATCACTTTCTTTTACGGATCATGGTCGCAGAAAAATTCTGGAAGAACATAATCTTGGATCTTTTATAAATCAAGGCCTGTGGATCCTTCCCCTGCATTCTGGAAGTTTCTATAACTCTCTGCTTGTCCCTGTAGCATTGGAATCGCACTCGGACTGGGTGGGGGCGCTGGGCTGAACGAGGCCTAGTGAGCTCTGTTGACCTTCACCCAGCCCGCCTTGGCCTCCCAACTAAGAAATCGCGGCAGCCGGTGTTTATAAAAATACTTAACAGTTTGCTCGCCTTCCACTCCCTCTGGCAGTCCAACGACATGGATATTCTTTCTCCAACCCCTGTTTTTGAGATCAACGACCTGTTCGGTTAAGGCCCGGACCTGTTTCTCGAGGGCCTGGATCTGTTCCGTCACGGTCTCCGATGCTGCAGTCAGCCACTTGACCTCCTCCACTCACTTTCTGAGCCCTTCAAGCTCCTGCTTGTGTTTGTGCAGCATGGTTTGGATCGGTTTCAGCCTGGTGCGACTCTCCACGATCAACACCTCAATAACTTCCCAGAGCTTCACGAACATCTGCAGCCAAGGACTGTTGGGTAAGTGATTCCGACAAAGTTGCAGAGGAGGCTGTAGTTGTGGTCGTGGGCATGCCCGATGGTGGCAGCGAGTGACCTGTGTGTTGGGACTTAGTCGAACCTTTACTTTTTCTCATCTTCACTTGCTAAAAAAAGATTTATAACAATTTCACAACTGTTTAACTATTGAATGTTTCCAAAATAACTTAGGTGGGGAGGGTAAAAGCATCACTTCGCCACTATCGGTTGTGGTGCTGAGCTCAGCAAGGCAGACCTTTCAGTTTGCCGCCATCTTGGATCCCCCCCTTAATGCTTTTTAATAGCTCATCTAAGCTGCTTTGTGGCTCTTTGCTGATCTTTGTGACTTCCCCATTTGGCAGGATCTCTGATATTTGTGTTTTGTAAGTCCGTTCTTTTATTTTTGTGCTGGCCTTTATCTCTTTTGTTGTCCATGGTGTTTTTTTCTGGGGAGTGAAGCTTTTCCCTCTCAGGGATATAAACTAGATTTTTGTTTTGTTAAAAGTTTCTATTTTATCGCAAAATTGTAGTTCATTAAAACAAATCTTTATGTACATCACATGTACAGTTCTGTACAGCCTTTCCCTCTAAAGACAAAACCAAACATTGGAATTTGACATTCCCTGCAGTTGCAAAAGCAAAGGCATTTCCTTTTCATGCACGGCGCTTTTTACATACACTTTGAGGCAAAGAGAGGGTGTGATAACTGAACAGACCCTCATTGGACTTTGGCAGAAAGTTCTTTATTTTATATGTTTTTATTTTCATTCTCCACTGTTCCTCAGTTGTTTTATCCATTAGCAGATTTTTCCAGCTTACTGCACAGTCGCTGTCTCATTTCGTCCAAGTTGACATTACCTCCATCTTAAATTCTCGTAGCTCCTTTGTGCTTTTTGCTTTGAAATGCTACATTGAACTTGATCTTGTTATGATGACTACATGATTCACCCACATAATTAGATTAATAATTAAATCTGGTTCATTACTAAATCCAATATTGCTTAAACCCTGATTGCATCGAGGACATATTGCTGCAGTAAACTATCACAGACACACTCCAGAAATTCACATCCTTTCTGACAAGTGCTTGTCTGCCTCTCCAAATCTATGTTGAGTTAAAGTCCCTTATAAAACTATAAATCCCTTATAAAACTACAAATCCCTTATAAAACTACAAATGCTGGAGATCACAGCAGGTCAGGTAGCATCCATGGAGAGAGAGCAAGCTAACGTTTCAAGCCTAGATGACTCCTCATTAGAGCTCTGGTTTCTAACACTTGTTGTTTTCAGTACAGATTCCAATATTTGTAGTAATTTGCTCTCTTATAAAACTAGTTTGGTTTTTCTACATACATGCCTAATTTCTGCATTTTTATAATCTAGCACTTCAGAGAGGCTACTGGGCGTCGATACACAAAGCCATTTACAGTTTTAGATTCTTTACTGCTTCTCAGTTCCACCCATTAGGTGTCTATTGAATGCTTTCCCTCATTATATTCTCTCTCATCATTGACGTGATTTTGTTTCTAGTCTGTAAGGCTACTTCACCCCTTCTGCTATTTTCCCCACCTGACCTTGAAACATTAAATGCTAGTATATTTAGTTCCCAGCTAAAGCAGTGAGAATGATGCAGTGGGTGAATGAGAGTAGAGTTTTAAAAAAGCTTTGTAAACATTTCAAACCCTTATGAAAAATCTAATCCCACAAAACATTCTGCCCAGTGATGGCTAATTCCTTTTTGTTGCTCGATGAGAAATCGTACTGTTCAATATTGTTGTACAGATGCTGAACACAAAGCTATCAAATCCCTCTGCAAATGACTTATCACCTCTATTAAAATCAGCAATTTCTTATGAAAATGTGAAGTAATACTATCGCAGTCTAATTTTCAGGCCGTGTTACTTTGATTATCCCACAGTGTGATACATTTCACAGTCCGATTCCTTCCAGTGTTGTTGTTAATCATCGGTGGTAGGGAATTATATTTTTCCCATCCGTTCATCAGGTCCTCAAGCTATCAGAGTTAATTAAACTATTTAAATAAATGCCACCACAGGGAACCCAATTAAATGGAATAATTCTGGTGCTTTATTTTGTTCCACTTTTCTATATGTACAAAAAGTGGATTCATTCTAAGAATATTTAAATTCCAGAAAAGGGCATTAATTGAAATAAAATCCACCTGCGAGCTTCTCCACCACATTCTGGAATCGCCAAGAGAGTGTGAGAAATGTTAGCACCACCACACCACACTCAGAGGCTGGTGAACCTTTGGAATTTTCTATGACAGAAGACTGCAGAGGCCAAGACGTTGAATATATTTTTAAGGTTTGGGTGAAGATTTGTAGCTCGGGTGCTCGTTGTTGTGGTTCTGTTCGCCGAGCTGGAAAGCTTCTCGGAATTCCCTGGCTGTTCTTTGTTTTGCTTGCCCTATAATGGTAGTGTTGTCCCAGTCGAACTCATGTTGCTTGTCGTCTGCGTGTGTGGCTACTAAGGATAGCTGTCTTCCTGTTTGTCCTATATAGTGTTTTGTGCAGTCCTTGCATGGGATTTTGTACACTACATTAGTTTTGCTCAGGAATTCGACTGGGACAACACTACCATTATAGGGCAAGCCAAACAAAGAACAGCCAGGGAATTCCTAGAAGCATGGCACTCATCCACAAACTCCATCAACAAACAAATGCTGGAAGAAACACCACAGAAGCGCTTCACAGGAGGCTCCCAAGCACTGAGGATGTCACCTAGACAGAGGACGAAACATTTGCAACAAAAATTTCCAGCTCGGCGAACAGAACCACAACATTGAATATATTTCAATAAGATATGCTTTTCTAGAAGTTAAAGGTTCAATAGTTAAGCAGAGAGTGTGAGAATATTGCATTGAGATAGGGGATTGGCCATGATAATATTGACTGATGATTGGCCATGGTAATGTTGTCTCTCTTAACTCGGAGAGTATTACAGGCATGGAATGCACTGCCTGCAACAGTAGTAGACTCGCCAACTTTAAGGGCATTTAAATGGTCATTGGATAAATGTATGGATGAGAATGGAATAGTGTAGGATAGATGGGCTTCAGGTCGGTGCAACATTGAGGGCTGAAGGGCCTGTTCTGAGCTGTAGTGTGCTATGTTCTAAGTTCTATGGTGAAACAGGATTGATGGGCCAAATAGAGTCATAGAGTCATAGAGATGTACAGCATGGAAACAGAACCTTCGGTCCAACCTGTCCATGCCGACCAGATATCCCAACCCAATCTAGTCCCACCTGCCAGCACCCGGCCTATATCACTCCAAACCCTTCCTATTCATATACCCATCCAAATGCCTCTTAAATGTTGCAATTGTACCAGCCTCCACCACAACCTCTGGCAGCTCATTCCATATACGTACCACCCTCTGTGTGAAAAAGTTGTCCCTTAGGTCTCTTTTATATCTTTCCCCCTCACCCTAAAACTATGCCCTCTCGTTCTGGACTCCATGACCTCAGGAAAAAGACTTTCTCTATTTATCCTATCCATGCCCCTCATAATTTTGTAAACCTCTATAAGGTCACTCCTCAGCCTCCGGCGCTTCGGGGAAAACAGTCACAGCCTGTTCAGTCTCTCCCTGTAGCTCAAATCCACTAATTTTCTATGTTCCCATGTGTTCAACTCTACCGAAAATTGGCCGTGTGTCAATTTCAGGGAGTTTCATGAGGCTTTCTCCCAGGCTGACCTTTACACATTCCTTTATCTGCCTGATTGTTTTTTCTTCTCTCTCTCCAGAATGCATCTCCAAGTATGGTTTATTCCTCCAATTCCTCACTCCTCCACCCCATCTTTAGCGTATATGCCATCAGCCACAATCAGTTCTGGAGAAGGGTGACTGGATTTGAAACATTAACTATGCTTTCTTTCCACAGATGTTGCCAGGTCTGTTGAGTTTTTCCAGCAATTTCTGTTTATGGTCCATCCAGTGAACGTGTTATGTATCAGAATGGGTGGAGTGTCATAACTCATCAATTGACCCTGTCACATCCATCACCTTCTATAACAGCTTGGAATTAAACAGGGGACTTACTGATGGGGATGGTTATAGATTCATACACAATATACTGAAAGATTCAACAATAGAGTATCATTCTGTGGAAATTGCTTACACTTAAGCAAGAGCCTTTTAGTCTTCCATCAGTTTGATCTCCCCTGGTTTGTTCATTTAGTTTCAAATAACTGCAATGAATACATCTGTCTGGTCAATGTTGTCATGGTGATGGAACACTGATGCAGAAGAAAATTGTTGAGATAATAATCTCTCATGCAGCCTCTATACTTCCTCAATAAATGTCAGATGAAAGAGTACATCATCAAGCAAATGCTGCGTTGTAACTTTGCGGAGGGAATCAAATGTAGTTTTGAAACTTCCCCATGTACTTTGAACTGTGAGGCCAACTTCAAAGTTACAACACCATCTACTGAACTTGAAGTCTGTGTTGATGTTTTAAGACAGAGTTTATTCTGTTGAGTTATATAAGTGACCCCTACATTTCATAAAGGGAGAAACATGCTGAACTTTTCAGTGATTCACAGCATTTCTTGCAGGTGTATTTTTATATTTCATACCTGTTTAGAGCCTCTGTTCATGGAGTGGAATCGGCTGACTGCAGGAAAGTGTAACTAGCATAAGTAGTAATTTACATTTGGCAGTACACATTTGATAGGTCAAAGGGCCTCTTTTGTACTGTACGATGCCATGAATATCTGCTCCCAAGCTACCTCTGGACAACAATATTAAAATACAGGGGACATGTGACCTGTAAAATACATGGAACGAGTTCAATAATGGCAGAACATGGATATACCTGGCAGTTAAGCGGTATTTTGATGAACATGAATTTGCAATCTGGATCAGTTCATTGCAACTAAATTGGCTTATATAACAACAGTAGCTACACTAATAAGTATTTCATTGGCTGCAAAGTACTGCGAGGTGTCATGAGGTCATGCAAGGTGCTACATAAATGCAAGCCTTGCTTTTATTTTTGGAATGTAAATCCTTCATTTACGAATTCAGCTGTAGCTGGCAGTTCAGTACTGACCTGCAATGGAGCTTCATGCCTGACCTTAGCTTTGATTGCTTCAGAATGACTATTTAGCTGCAAATGTACTCACAAAATTCTTGAAAGGATATACAGGTACAGAAGAAATCAATGAAATAAATAATTCGAATTGAAGCAGAATTGTGAATCAAACATATTATCAAAACTTTGTAAAATGTGTTTGTATAATTAAATTGAATGTCTTGGACTTTTCCTGAGAGCTGATTAACCCATACTATCTGATAGCTGCTGGCACAATTCAATCATAAAGGGTTTCGATAGTCCACATGAGGAAATCTATTCTGACTGGTGAATGGGTCAGTCGCCCAAAGGCACAGATTCAAAGATATTGTCAAAAGAATCAAGTGCAGTTAATTCTTAAAACTTGCAGTTCACTGCCTGAAAGGGTGGTGGAAGCAAATTCAATAATAAATTTCAGAAGAGTGAAGGCCAGGAGAGGGAAACTATTTGGATATTTCTAAAGGATCTGCGAGCATACATGATGGACTGAATTGCCCTTTTCTGTTTTGTATGATTGGATAAAGAAGAAAGAAAGTTCAAATAATTCTAATTGTAGGACAATTGATTAAAATGGACTGGCCCTTGATTGTAGGAACTTCCAATTAAAAATAAAAACAAACAGAAAATTAGGGATTTGCAGCAGCAAGCAAATTTTTGTAAATTAGTTGAGTATTTAAAATTCGGTTATACTCATTTTATAAAGTGTGCAAGTTTATGAACAAGGTCATTAAATTACTCTTAAACTCACTTATGCAAGAACTCATTTGCTAATTGTTTCTGTAAAGGGATAATTTAACATCACCCATTTCATCACATTACTGAAGTGTAGGCAGTGTTAAAATGTTTTACTTCTAAATTATTTGAAATACTTGGAACCAATTTTCTCTTCCTGGGCGTGGGGGCATGTTTCAGTCCGATTGGCCGGCACTTTCTCCTTTGGAGGAAATCCGATTTCCCTTCACATTCCCATCCCCTAGGCAGGTCCCTCCGGCCTGTTCAGTCCCTGCTGATGGTGAGTTCCCACATTAAATGGAGGATGAGAATCAGACATCCTCCCAGCCATGGTTTTTCGGGTTAGTGTGGAATTTTGGAAATCTGTTCAAACTCAGCCAAGTTTAAGTTTGTAAAGGGATTGGGAAGTCTGCTGTGTTGTCAGGGACATTCTGAAAAATAAATATAAAATGTTGCGACTCCTTCAAATGCTTGGTACTGCATTGTAATATGGATGTACTTTCGTGCACTGATTCATTATTGGGATCTTTTCTAAGATCTCTGTCTTGGCCCTCATTTGATGATTGGATCTAGTTGTCCTTGAACTGGGGCTTGATAGACCATTTCAGAGAATAGTTAAGATTCAACCACATTGTTGTGGGTCTGAGCTCACATGCAGGTCAGAGCGTTTACCAGAATAGTGAAGCAGTTGGATGTGTATGACAGTCAATGTAGTGATTGGAATGAGGGCCAGGTGGAGCTCAGTGACTATGAGATCCGTTTTTGGGGCTGTTAACCTAGGCCAATCAGAGAGTCTGGCTGACCGATATAAACGGGAATCTCAGAGAGTGTCCTCAGTCTAGGGACTGGCTCTGAGCTGGCTGGTCAGAGCCCATGCACTGTGCACGTAAAGACTTGTTGACAGCATACTGACCTCTATGCAGTCGAGTGTGTGGTGCTGGAAAAGCACAGCAGGTCAGGCAGCATCTGAAAAGCAGGAGAATCGATGTTTTGGGGATACACCCTTCATCACCTTATTCTTAATGAAGGGTTTATGCCTGAAAGGTCAATTCTCCTGCTCATCAGATGCTGCCCAGCCTGCTGTGCTTTTCCAGCACCACACACTCGCCTCTGACCTCCAGCATCTGCATTCCTCACTTTCTTCTCTATGCAGTCAACTATGATTTAATGATCATCAGACGTATCATTCCAGATTTGTATTGAATAAAAATCTGGCATCTTCCATGGTTGGATTTGGACCCATTTTCCCAGTTCTTTACCTGGGTCTCTGGATTACATGTCCAGTGAAAATAGACTATCACCTCCCCTACACCCCTGGAAAAGCAAGCTGATCTTTACATTGCAGACCGCATCTCAAGCAATGGCAAGACAAAATACTGGAAAGAGATAGAATGCTTGGTGGCATGGTGTAATGATAACAATCTCTTCCTCAACGTCAGTAAAACTAAAGAGCTGGTCATTGACTTGAAGAAGAAATTTGAAGGGAATGTTCTTGAAGTGGAGGTGGTTGAGAGTGTCAAGTTCCTAGGAGTGATGATCATGAACAATCTGTCCTGGTCCACCAATGTTGACAAGAAAGCACAACAACGCCTCAACTTCCTCAGGAGGCTAAGGAAATTTGGCATGTCCTTAAAGATTCTTATCAATTTTTATAGATGCATCATAGAAAGCATTCTATCCGGATGCATTGTGGCTTGACATAGCAACTGCTCTGCCCACGACCGTAGAAATGACAGAGAGTTGGGAACACAACCCAGCCCATCACACATGCCAACCTTCCATCCACTGACTCCATCTACACTTCTCGCTGCCTCAGGAAGGCAGCCAATATTATCAAAGACACCTCCCACCTCGGTTACAATCTCTTCCAACCTCATCCACCGGGCAGAAGATACAAAAGCTTAAACACACATATCAACAGGTTCTTTAATGTTGACCTTGCTTTTTGTGCACTTTCTTTGCAGCCATAATATTGTATTCTTCACCCTGATCTATTACCCAATGCACTTTATGTGGCATGATATGCCTTTGCACATGCAAACCAAAACTTTTCACTGCACCTTGATATGTGACAATAATATATTGAATCAAATCAAAATCAAATCAAACATTGAGCAACATTGTGGAATTGTTCACATGCATTACATTACCTTCCCAATGGGAAAGGTGCCATAAGAGTGAATAATGTTACAAAAAGCCATTTCAGTCCATGTTATCAGGTTTTGTATAATAAGATAAATGTTATAATATCTAAAAAGAACTTTCAGACTTTGAGAAAAGATCGAACCACCTCCTGCCATATACTGGCATTTCAGGTCCACTGCTTTGAAATTCAAAAGAACGTCTGCTGTTCTTCATATCTCAGAGAGCAATGTATTGCTTGGATTATCATGGACTTTATGAATGTTGGGCTGAGCTTTAAATGCTAATGGGTTTCCTTGCAGATGTATTGCATCCATCTGAGAGTGAATAACAGTTTTAAGAGGTTGTAATAACAGATTGTGTGTTTGATATAGTTTCTAGTTTGCTGACACAGCTAATTTTTAAATTCTATACACCAGAATATTTTGTTTTCATGATTCTGTGATTAATGGAGAATTTTATTGGGTGATGAGAGGTGAATCATTTCCCCGAGAATCTTGACATATTTCCCTTTGATACTGTATAGAATTGAGGACGACTCACAACAGATACCGAGTGAGTGGCCACTAAGGAGACATGTAGTTGCCTGGAGTGGTATGGGAGTGGGCAGGGGTGATGAGGGACAAGGCTTATAGAGGTCTTAAGCAATATTAGGAAAGATGCTGCTGACACTGAATAGCACTTGGCCTGAGATCCAACCCTCTCAGCACCCACACTCCTTCCAAACTTGTTTAAAGTTTGCAAACTGTACTACCAGTCCAAACCCTGCAGGAAAAGACAAAGGTACTAGCCAAAACACACTCCCAAGAGAAAAATCCAGTCCTCATTGTGAATAACACTCAGCGATTTGTAAGAACAGGAATTAGCTTTTGCTTGTGCATATTCAGATTAGGAGTTGAACAATGTTTCTTAGTCCTGTTGCTGGGAAAATCCATTGGAGCAAACCAAATAAGTGGGTGCCATTTCAATCAGATTAATGTCTGGTTGCGGGGTGTGGAAAGGATTGAGGGATATGGTCAGATTTCAGGTTGATGTTCACTGTGTACAAAATGGTTTAGATGCAGGAACTAAATGTTTGGGATGGGAAGGTGAGCTGTGAGGGGGATGCAGAGGTGTTTTCTGTGAAGAATTTGGACAAGTTGAATGACTGGGCAAATGCAAGGTAGATGCAATATAATGTGCATAAATATTAGATTTCCACTTTCTTGACAAATACAGGAAAGTGCGTTATTATCTGAATGGCAATAGATGGGGAGTTGCAACAAGACCTGAATGTCCTTGTACGCCAGTTACTGAAGATAAGCATGCAGGTGCAGCAGGCAATGCAGGAGGTAAATGTTATTTTGGCCCCCATAGTGAGAGGCTTCAAATTTAGGACCAGGGATGACTAGCTGCAATTCTAGGGGCCTTAGTGAGACCACACCTGGAGTATTGTGTTCAGTTTTGGTCTCCTTATCTGAGGAAGGATGTTCTGGTTGTGGAATGCAAAAAAGTCTGCCAGGCTGATTCCTGGGATAACAGGACAGGTGTATGAGGAGAGACTGGATTGGTTTAGACTAAATTCACTGGTTAGGACTAAATTGACTGGAGTTTGGTAGAACGGGAATGTGGATGGGGAGGGAGTCTAGGAATATGCCATTTACGGTTTGAGGAAGCAAAATATCTTCATCCAGAGAGTGGTGATCCTGTGGAATTCTCTGTGACAGAAAGCAGTTGAGGCAAAAACATTGACTGTTAACAAGCAGGAGTTTCCAAATGAAATTTCTTTCTTCTTTGTTCATTCGTAGGACGTGGGCAGCCCTGTAAAGAAAAAAAAGAACCAAAACTTACATTTATTTTGTGCTTTTCTCAAGCTTAAGGTCTAAGGGCTAAAGGTATCAAAATGTTGGGGAGAAAGTGGGAGCAGGGCATTGGGTTGGATGATTGGCCATCATCAGATTGAAGGGTGGAACAAGCTCAAAGGGCTGAATCACTGACTTCTGCTCTTAGTTTCTACTTTCCTCTGATAGTGTTGAGATCAGTTCAAAAGCAAAATATCAAACAAAAATATCTTTTTTTTTCCTTCTCAGTAGCAGCCATTGTACTGATGGGCTATATCGTTCAAATCAGTTCCAGTGACGTGAGTTTTACAGAAGGCCCAATGCAGTACTGAGGGAATCCTGTGCTCCTGGGGCTGCTATGTTTCCAAAATTATAATAGTACATAATATTCATAATGCTTTTAAAGTGCTTGGGGAACCTGAAAACACAAAATAATGTAAGTTTCAGTTCATTCCTTTCTTATCCAGTGCTGCCCACATCCCATCAATGAATAAAAAAGAAAGAAATTTCATTTGGAAAATCATTCCAAGAATGTTGTCATAAGACAAGCCTTACACCTCAGTCACCTTTGGGTCTGGCAGAGGAATGCTGCTGTTACTAATGGGCTGGACCGCTCTGACTATCACTCAGTTGTAACAGTCTTAAATAAAATGATTCACGTCAGTATTTTTCAGTTCCCAAGAGGTTAGGACAGAAAATAAGGTTGGCTATAATTTTACTGTAATTAGCAATCTCGCTTATTGCTCTATTTCATCTCACAGAGTTGCTTTAATACGCAGTAAGGAACACAGGCCCTGATTTCCCTTTCAGCACACAATACCCAAGCAACAAGGAAGCATTTCTTTAAGCTTCTGGTTCTGAAATTTGCTCCTGATTGTCAAAGACTGTGGGGGTAGAAGTACAGATCAAGAGGTCCCTGGTTCAAGTCCAGATGCTCCCTATATTCTTTCCTAATTGCTTCCTTTTGGTTCATTCAGTAAAGTGCCTTTCCCCGCAGCTGCAGGCTTGTTATTCAGTTGTTAGTTTTGTCTGTAGCCAATCTTGGTGCAAACTAGATTCATACCCATGTGACAGCGCAACCTTTCCAGCTGGAAGCCGTGACTATTTGTCTTGGCAGGTCCAACAAATGTCGACATCTATACATTACGTGGATCAGTTTCTTTGATTCTGGTCAAACTTTGCAACAGCTGCAGAGATAGCACTCACTGATACAACAGTTTATTGCCTGTCAAGAAATCCCTGGTTCAAATCCCAGTCTGTACTTTGTTTCATTGGCATCTCTGTAACCTTGATGGGCAGAGGAACAGAATGGTTTTTACATGGTGAGTTTTTCACTGCCTGAAAGACTCAGAAATAACCTCAAAAACGGAACTGGATAAATAGTCAAAAATGAAAACAAATTACAGAATTGTGAGGACAGGGCAGTGAGCAGGGCTCGTTGGATACTCTTACAAAAAGCTGTCACAATACTGTAGAGGCGATGGTTTATCATCAAATAGTATCAATGTTAGGAGGCAGAAAGACTTTCTTTTATTTCCAGGATGTGGGATTCACTGATTAGGCCAGGATTTATTGTCCATACGTAACTGCACTGGAGAAGGTGCTGTATTCTTGAACTGCTGCATAAATCAAAGATGTAGGGACTTCTAAAGTGTTGTTATGTAGGATTTTGACCCAGCGACACTGACAGAATGGCAGTAGAGTTTCAAGTTAGGATGGCGAGAGTTTGGAAGGGAACTTGTAGGTGATGGTATTCCCATGTATCTGCTGCAATTGTCCTTTCATGTGACAGAGATCCCAGGTTTAGACAAGATGCTGTCAAAAGGTATTTGGTGAAACGTGTTATAGATGGTACGTACTGCTGCCACTAGGTATTAGTGGTGAAGGAAGTGAATGTTGAAGATGGTGGATTGGGACGCCGATCAAATTGAAAGTTTTTTGGAATAATTTCAAGCTCTTCAGGGATGTTAATGCTACACCAATCCAGGAAAGTGGAGAGGATTACATCACAGTCCTGCCTGTGCCTTGAGAAGACTGAATTTACTCATTGCATAATTCCCAACCTTTGACCTGCTCTTGTCGCAATAGTATTTATATGATTAGCCCAGTTCAATTTCTGGTCAAATATAACCCCATGGATGTTGATAATGGGGGATTCAGTGATGGCCAAGGAATGATGGTTCAATCTTGTCTTGCTGGAAATAGTCAGTGAGTTGTCTTTGTGTGACAAAAAATGTTATTTGTTACACGTCAGTCCAAGCCTGGATATTGTCTACGTTTTGCTGCCTGTGCCCATTAGACAGCCCAAGCTGGTAACTGCCCATTGAATATATTCAAGGATCTTGGCAAAGTCCTGTTTTAAAGAGGGAGTGTCTTAGCCAACATCTCTTGGAGAAAAAATAAAACGGATCACATCATAGAATCTGGGACCATGCTGTGCTCAAATTGCTGCAGTTCCTGTATTACAATCATAACAATGCCACAGAAGCACTTTATTGGGTATAATGTACTATGGGACAAGCCATCAGAAAATGCATGTGTTTTTTTCCTTGCTCCTGTCCTGCTGATTGTATGCACTACAGGTTTCCCAATTTCTGACAGGATCACCAGCAGACTGTTTTCTGCTTGATCACTGTGCTATGTTTAGATGGAGCTCATATATGTCTTATTTATCTCAGAGTAATGCAGAGAAAGTTCCAAATTTATATGACATATTTACAGAAACGTAAACAAATATTCCATCTCTGCAAGGAGTCCCAGGTTATTTCAGAAACCTCTCTCTGCTTGGAGCCAGTCACTTGACTCACTGGGGCTCCACTAAAAGGCTAAAGCAGCCAAGCACCATACAACGATAGGTGATCAGACAGGCTTAATTGAATGCAGATGAAACCATTGAACACTTCAGACTGAATCCATTAATGTGTGTTGTTTAACTCAGCTAATGATTCAACCAAACCAACAAGGGGTAGAGATTAAATCTGTGACATTTCTACTTGTGAAAGGTTTATAGAATTTTTGCAGTACACCTGAGCTGAAAGAACCTTACCATTCACATTTATTCCTTTCCCTTGCTGTATTCTCCACATACTTACATTTATCTCTTTCAAATAGTTACCTACTTCCCTTTCAATCGCCACTATGGATTCAAATTATTTCCAATTTCTGATTAGAGGGATTTCCATATCCTCTGGTGTCAAAAATGATCAGGGCTGAATGACAGCACTTCACTTCAGGACCATAGTATTTTCTCTTTCCACCAATATTCAGTAAACAAGGAAGACAAATGCTCACAAATAATTGAAAAACATTCATACACCTGCTTTCCATTGTTCCATTTTGCCAACAAACTCACAAAAGGTCAAAGTTCAGATGTTCCCATAGTGCAAATATGAATATTGAGATCACATGTCTAACTTTGAAATCGAATACTTGTTATTTCCAGATCAGAAGTTGCAGTTACCCACATCTGGATTCACAATGAGCTGTGTGTAACTAATAATTGTCTTAAATTGAGGGGTCAACGCTGTAGTGGGTCTTTAACTCACAGATTCTGTACTCTACAATAACAGTGTTACTAGCAGAGCCAGGTTCCCAAGCGCAAGACGGAAGAAGCATCTCAGCAGATTTTTTATTTTTGTTTTGCTTGCTGGATTGCAACGGTCTGTGTTTCTCCATGCCCATAAAATTTTTATTGGTTTTTGTACAGCTGCATCACTGTCACTAAGTTCTGGAGTTTTCTGCTGATTTTCAAATGTTCCATGGACACCATCTCCTGCCTAACGCACAAGCACACCCTCTCTCTTACATTGTCTGTCCCTCAAGAGAGCTAGCAAAGTTGATGGGATCACTTTCATCGCCAGCTGCCAACTCCTGGATTGTCCTAGAGTTTCCAGAGATTGTAAATTAATTGCCCAGGATTCTGCTGCAGGAAACATAAGCAGACAAATCATCAGAAAAATGATGTGTTTTTCTTATCCTTTGCTTTGAAGATTTATTTATTATAAACATGTTACAGATAGTATAAAAGGAAAAACAGTTTGATTGACTGTCAAGCATAGAATCCTATAGTGCAGATAGAGGCCATTCAGTCCATTGAGTCCACACCAACTCTACAAAGAGCATCCCATCCTATCCCTGTAAACCCGCATTTAGTACAATTAACCCAGCTAGCCTGCACACTACAGGGCAATTTCCCATGGCCAATTCACCTAACCTGCATGTCTTTGGACTGTGAGAAGAAGCACAGCACCCAAAGGAAACCCACGCAGACACGAGGAAAATGTAAAAACTCCACACAGCAAGTCACCCAAGGGTGGAATCTAACCTGGGTCCATAGCACTATGAGACAGCAGTGCTAACCACTGGGCCACTGTGCCATCGTGCCACCCCGTCCAGAGCATCATCCAGTTAGTCAATTAAGATCTATCTGCTTTCCAGTTAGCCTGCAGAGTCAGATGAAGGGAGGAGGAACAAGGAGGGATATGACTAATAACAGAAGCAAGTTGTTGGGGATGGGAAAACGTAGTGAAACCTCCAGAGATATGCACGACTAGAATTGGCAACCAAATGTAGCATTGTCTCAGTATTGAGGTCAGGGGCGGATGGGATCCATCAACTTTGTTCAGCAAAGTTTGACACAAAGTAATTCAGGCAGATCAAACTGAGATCCTTGTCACTAGTACTCCACAGAATAGCTCTAATATAATGTCAAAAACATGTGTTAACTGAATACTGCTGTTACTCACCTATTTCTGATCTGATATTCTAACTGTGCTAGTGTCAGACACAAAACATGGGCTAGATCAATACAGTACACAGTATTAGATGCTGTATTGACAGTCAGATATAAACGATTGAAGGGATCAATAAACCATGTCAAGACTCGACTACAAAGCATGGAATGCTCAATTCTGTCACAAAGGCATTGCAAGGAGGATACAGGATACATTATCTTCATTCTTTTGCTGTGGAAAGCATTGGACAGAATTTAAATCAATCTTCTACATGCCACTTTGATTCTATATTGTAGAAAGTGTAATCCACACTGTATATGTTATGGTTCCTCATTACACTGGCAAAATCACAGTGTGATCCAACACTGTACCGTGTGAGCTCCACACATACATGAACCTGCTCAGACATAATATGGCACTCCTCTGGAGCATGAGGAAATGAATCTCCATTTAGATGGGCAGGGTTTGACCAGGATAGTCAACATGGCCTGGTCAGAGAGAGGTCATCTAGGAGAATGTGAGGACTGCAGATGCTGGAGATCAGAGCTTAAAAATGTGTTGCTGGAAAAGCACAGCAGGTCAGGCAGCATCAAAGGAGAAGGAGAATCGACGTTTCGGGCATAAGCCCTTCTTCAGGGCTTATGCCCGAAACATCGATTCTCCTCCTCCTTTGATGCTGCCTGACCTGCTGTGCTTTTCCAGCAACACATTTTTAAGCAGAGGGAGGTCATGCCTAACAAACCTGGTTGAATATTTTGAGGAGGTGACCAAGTATGTAGACGAATGTAGGGCACTTGGTGTGACTTATTTGCATTTTAGTAAGGCCTTTGAACAAGGTTCCACATGGCTACATGATAAAGAAGATAAAAACGAATGCTATCCAGGGTAACTTGGCAAGTTGGATCTGAAATTAGCGTAATGTCAGGAGACAAAGGGTGGTGGTAGAGGCTGTTTGTGTGATTGAACCCCAGTGTGTGGTGACATACTACAGGACCAGTGCTGGATCCCTCCTTGTTTGTGATATTCATAAATGATCTCTATGAGAATGTGGGAGGATAATAAGTCAGTTTGTGGATGACACGGGCATTGAACAGATGGTTAATAGTGAGGAGTAAAGTCTTAGGTTTCAGGAGGATATAGACAGATTGGTCAGATGCACAGATCACTGGAAGTTGGAATTTAACCCTGATAAATGTGAGGAGTTCACTTTGTAAGAAGGAACAAGACAAAGGGAGTATCCAAAGTATAGCAGGATACTAGAAAGTTCCGAGTAACAGAGGGATCTTGGGTTGCTTGTCTACAGATCCCTGAAGGCGTCAGGACAGGTTAATAGAATAGTTATGAAGGCATATGGGACACTTGACTTTATCAGTTAAGCAGAGATTATAAGAATAGGGAGATCATGTTGGACCTGTATAGAACTTTGGTTAGGATACAGCTAAAGTACTGAATGTAGTTCTGATCACTAAGAAGGAACAAGCCCCTAACCTATATTGTCATTCTCAAAGTAACACTCTTTAGTCACTGACTCACTAACCAGTGAAAAAGGTTAATCTCTCTTTAGGATTTCTCCATCTTTGTTTTGTTGCTTTAAGGAGAAGAATTGTTGTTTCTCTTGATCTTAGAACTAAAACAATGCACCTTAGCAAATCTCTTTCCTTCTGCATAAAGATCATGAATTCTGGCACCCTGCATCACTGACAGGAACAAAGTTTTAATGAAGCTTAAGATTAGACCTTCCTTGCTTGCAAGGAACAACTGGTTCAATCGGTGTTCCGACTCAATGAGCTGTGGAGTCTTGTTTCTCAATTAAGCCCAACTTTATCCAAAAAGTAAATGCTGTTGGGAAGCCCCTCAGGTGTCTCTTTTCCACCTTGAAGAGGAGCAAATAACATTCTCACCTGATAGAAAATGATGATTTTACACAAACCGCTGAGAGTGTTCCCCTCAAATTTTAGTTCAGTTTGTGAGTTGAGGATTTGCCTGGTTCATACAAAAGGTTTAGGAAACTGAAGACACAGATGCTGCCAATGAAAACCAAGGAAGACTGGGGATGGAGCACAGGAGAAATCCTGGAGGGCTGCGTGACTGCAGGGCATCAATAAAGATGTGTTGCCATCTGTTGTTGTTGTCGTAGCTGGGAGTAGAGGGACCATTTTCACTGGCTAGCTTAGGTCTGTTGTGCTTTGATGTCTTTGCAATTGCTGTTGGAATGCTGGTTAAGAAGCTGGTAGATGAAAAACAAACATACCTTACAGTTTAAACACTCTGCATGTCCTGGGATGCCTAGCAGGGTTGGAAGTAACTGGTGCGTGACAGGTATTCTAATGAGTAATGAAATGTTTCCCCAAGATATAGGCAGGATGTGTTTCCTACAAGTGTGCAGGGTCTATTTACATTTCATTCGTGGGCGCATCTGCACAACTTGCTTTCGATTCTCCAATCTTTAGTTAATAGGGCGGCCTCACTAGCAAAAACAACGTAAGTATTATGCAAACTGTTATTACATATCTCTTGAAAAAATTATTTTCCTATTATGCCGTAATAAAAGTAATTCTTTTGAGAAATTTAGAAATGGGCTAAGCGCATTAAAGTAATTTTATATTTGCCTGAATACATCAATTACAATCCGCATTTACAACAGATGGGATAATGTCAGTGTCATTGTCAGATAATAAAAATGGCTTCCTAAACTCTACCTTGACCTTGATGACAACAAGAAAGAGTTAGTTTTGTTTCAAGCATTGTTGAAATGCAGGTTGTGTGAACAAGGACTGCAAGAGACCCAACAGCTTTAACTTATCCTAATATTGGTATTTTAAAATCAACATATTCTGATACACCTTTTGTGAGCTTTGAATCCAGGCCTTCCTGGCCCAGAGGGAGGGCACTATCACTGTGCCACAAGAATTCCAGCTATCCTAATATATGCTTGGTTATTAACAGCTGCTAATGCAGTGCACTCTCATTCTGTATAAATTAGTGTTCCCTTTCTAAGTTTGGTTTTCTTGCGTCCCAGTCCACAAAACTGCAGGACAAAAAGCTTTGACTTTGTAACTCTTTTAATCAATGATATCCAAATACTTTGAGAGGAAGAGAGACAGGACTGCTTGTTATTGTTTAGTTCACTTTCTTTTGCTAGAAAGTGGAGTGCACTTTGGTCAAACTCAGGCATGCTGTCATGCTCACTGTATCTGAATTTCTTGCCCATTCTCTACTTTGTTTGGAACAGTAACATGGAAGGATGAGACCAGAGGTGCATGGGGACACCATTGCTTCCAAACTCCTCTCCAAATCACACACCACCTTATCTTGTTTTATGTATTGCTGACCCATTACTGTAAGTCAGTCAAAAGCCTGTCAACTCCTTCTCCAACTTTTCCACCCCGCAAAACACATATATAAAATGTAACAGGTCTGTGAATGTACCTTTACTACATGGACTGGCACTGTTCAAGACGAAAGCCCCTTATCACCTTCTCAAGAAAACTACAGATGCCAGCCTTGCCAAATTGTTCCCACAGCATAGCTGTCTGAGCGTTAGCATACAGGATCAGTAGAAGTCTTTCAGATACTCTAGCCTGTTCCAGTATTTTAATAGAGGATTATCTGCACGCCATTTATGATGCATATCTCCATTTAATGGTCTGCATTGAATTCTCACAATAAATATCAATACCTAACAAAAAACTATAAATCTCAGTCTTAAAGATTTCAATTGAACCAGCATCTACAAGTTTCAAATTTCCAGTCTTCATTATGTCAAAAGGTCGAAAATGATTTCACTTATGGCTGGTACATCTTTTAATTTTAAGGCTATTTCCCCTCATCCCTGATTCTTGTATCAGATGAGTTCATTTCTTCTTAGCTACCTTCTCAGATGTCGTTTCCTTTTTAAATACTGTGACTAGATCATCCTTCAGCTATTAACATGCAAGTAAGGACAAAAGATACAAGCTGTGCATGTAGTTTATCTATTTAAGCCTGACTATAACTTTGGTGAGTTTGCTTCAAGATCAATTCTTGATGTGGCACATCCAAACCAGAATCCAATTCTCCAGCTAGTATCTGATCTGATAGACAAACTGTACAACTGAAGCACAAAAATTCTACACTTTAATATTCCAACTCTGTTAGGATCAAGGACAATATTCCATTAGTTTTTTTGATTAATTCTTTGGTCTGTGCACACACCCCTGGAGAATTGTGTACTGCTCCTATCGTCTCTTACCGTTAAGAAGATGTTTGAATTTGTCTGTTTGGGATCAAACCTCACATCTGCGACAGTGTTTTTCTTTTGCAGTTTGCTGGCAATTTTCCTTTGCATCTTCCTTCTACCATCTACGCCACTTTCTGAGTCTCTGAGCTTAGTGTACCTCAGAAGGAGAAGGAGAAAGAACCAAAGAGGGACAAAACTGGACAGGAAAGAGATGCAAAAGAATCTGCTCTGCACCCTCTCCAGTGCAATCACATGCTTGTTATCGTGCAGTGACCAGAACTGCACACAGTACTTCAACTGTACATCCTGTACAGTTCCAACATAACCTTCCTGCTCTTATAATCTATGTCATGATGATAAAGACAAGTGTCCTGTATGCCTACTTTTCCCCCCAATTTGAATAAAATTAGCATAAAAACTATCCTAGCCTTAGCCTCCTGTGTCATGTAGAGACATGAGACAACAATCAAATATTCCCAGGGATTATTTGGCCATTTCTGTTTAGACTGAGCCTTACAACTTGACTTAACTGAGATATTTATCCAGTTCCTCTTCTCCAGGCTCGTTAACATCACAGCAGCTTTCAGCCTGAGGGTACCCTATAGGGCCATTCATTAGAACAGCTGTTTAACAGGGAGCGGGCAATTGAAAATGAGTTAGATCTTTGTTGCTGACATTACAGTAAATATGAAGCAATGCCTTGCTTATAGATTCCTTTCAAGGATGTTGCAATACATAACACTAAGGAATAATAGGATACAGATTGTGTGTTTGAATCCAGCACCCAAAGCTTTAGATTCCAGTTGTAAGTAGTTACCAATTGAGTACCGAACACGAGCCCACGGTAAGAAATGGGGCAAAAAGATTTGCAGTCAACTAATCTGTTACATTGTTCTCTTTTCATCTGGCTCTCTCACTTGAGTGAAAGGTGACAAATCTGAGTTTGACCCTCAATTCAATGTGCTTTCAATCAGTGGAGATAGTACTGAAACCCACCCAACATAATAAATCCACCCACACATCCCCAATGTAACATTCCCTCCCAGCTGAGCAGGCTATGTGGCGTTCTAATGATACACAGAGAAGTAAACTGACTAAAAAGCCACAGGTTAGGGCCAGGAGGGCGGAAGCTGGCAGCACAGTTAGTACTGATACATGACAGCACAGGATTGAGCCAAGATCATTAATCAATCGTTTTGAGTGTTCTAGTTCCAGAATGAACTATGGTAAACTTCCCCACTATCATGGTGGTGGAGACACTTGCAAACTGAATATGATAACCAATAATAAATCCTAAATCCCAAAAACAGGAACAACTTAAAGTACTTTCAGAATTTGTCCAACACTTCCACCCTTTTTCTCCTCTAACTGCAGTCATGCACAGTCTTACAAACAAATATATACATTCATCTGTTGCATAGAAAGTGACATATCTCAGTAGACCAAGATATTTTCTATTTGAGGGGTTATTATCGCACGTTAATTTGTCTGTTTCAGATAATATTCTGGAAAATGAAATGATTCAGAATATCTGGGAACAAAACAAAATACATGATTCATCTAATCAAGAAAATATAAAAATATATATTGGTGCTACACGAGAAAAATGTCAACAAACTGCAGATGATGTAAATCAGGAAAAGATCAGAAATTGCTGGAAAAACTCAGCAGGTCTAGCAGCATTTATGGACAGAAAGGACAATTAAAGTTGTGGGTCTAGCACTAGTTCTGAAGAAGGGTCACCAGATCCGAAACGTTAATTCTGTTTTCTCATGTGTCACAGAGTCATGGAGACTTCAGCACAGAAACAGACCCTTCAGTCCAACTCATCCACTCTCACCAGATATCCCAAATTAATCTAGCATTTGGCCCATATCCCTCTAAACCCTTCCTATTCATGTACCCATCCAGATGTCTTTTAAATGTTGTAATTGCACCAGCCTCCACCAGCTCCTCTGGCAGCTCATTCCATACACGTACCACCCTCTAGGTGAAAAGATTGCCCCTGAGATCCCTGTTAAATCTTTCCCCTCTTACCTTAAACCTATGCCCTCCAAGACTCCCCTATCTGGGAAAAACACCATGGCTATTCACCCTATCCATGCCCCTTCTCTCTGTAGATGCTGCCAGACCTGCTGAGTTTTTCCAGCAATGTCTGCTTTGTACATTGATGCTATCGGACAAGTATGATTTAATTGGACATAAATGTATTTATGCTTCCAATCATATACCAATGCAAAACAAATATTTGGGAAATTCTTTGATTCTGAAGTGGTGAGCCAGGGAACTGAATCAGTTAGGACCGCGCTGCTTAGTTGCCTCAGCAACCAGCTCAAATTGAAAGTCTTGTTCATTTTGCATTGGATATGTACTAATTTTCTTCTCCTTATCAGCTCAGAAGGGGAATCTGCAAACTATCCTCTCAGTCTCTAAGACTCCCCTCAGTGTCCAAGGCTCAATATGTATCTACAGGAAGCAAAGCAAGGTTTACTACTCACAGCATTTTGTCTTCCTGCACAGAATGCCTCTCTTGTTCAGCAGGGTATGTGTTAAAGAAAGGCTGCTCCGAGAGATGTATGTTGCACAGCTGCTTCAAAGCCCCTTACAGCAGAGGTTGAGGTCACATGGCTCTAGCAAGCCAGCACACTAAGATCTCTTGCATTTTTGTTTAATTGACTCGCTGGATGTGGAAGCCACTGGATAGGCCAGTATTTGTTACCCATCTCTAATTGCTTGGAGGTCATTTAAAAGTCAACCACATTGCTGTGGGTTGAGAGTCACATGTAGGCCAGACCAGGTAAGGATGGCAGTTTCCTTCCCTAAAGAATATTAACGAACCAAATGGGTTTTCTTTTTCCTCCCCAAACAATTGAGAATGATTTCATGGTCATCGTTAGACTCCCAATTCCAGATTTTTAAAATTGACTTCAAATTCCACAATCTGCCATGACAGAAGTTGAACTCAGGTCCCCCAGAACATTGTTGGATTAATAATCTCACAATAATACCACAAAGTCAGTACCCCCTTTCAGTGACACAGTCTCCTATCTCTGGGCCAGAAAGCCTGGGTTCAAGTCCCATCGGCTCCTGAGGTGTGATGTAAGATGTCTGAACACATTGATTAGATTAGATTACCAACACTGTGGAAACAGGCCCGCTGCTTTTCTCTGCCAAGTTTGCTGTGTTAATTGTTTTCTTTACATTCAGTAGGCTAAGGGTTAATTCCAAATCATTTAACAATTCTTTAGTGTTCTTAATTGCATTTGAGAACCACTTCTGATGACAGCATTAGTGTGCAAGGATAAAAACAAAGTCTAAATAAAGAAGTGCAGGTGCTGAAAGCAATTTCTGCCGAACAATGTGACAGTGGCTTCCAGATAGTTGATTGACTTGAAGTAAAAAGCTGGGGATGGCTAGTGAACTCAGCCCATCATCTGTGTTCACTTGAGAAGCTGAAATTCTCTTTCCCTTATGGTACAGTCTCTAGTCTGGTATTAAGTCATAGAGACTCGGGTAGGGTTCAGGATGAGTGAGATGGGATTGAGTTTGCTATTCCCTTCCTATAGAGAAGAAAGTGAGGTCTGCAGATGCTGGAGATCAAAGTTGAAACTTTATTGCTGGAACAGCACAGCAGGTCAGGCAGCATCCAGGGAGCAGGATGCTGCCTATAATCAGGCAAATGGCAGTTCCTGGCTGCTGACCAGTCGCCCCTGTTTGACAATGCACTTCTAAAGCTGAGCCTTTACATGAATTGGGACTTCTAAAGAAAGAGGGAAAAATGTCCTGTGTCATATGAATGTGAGACTCTGCTCTGACAGCTAGACAGAAGACAAAAAGTCCACTGCTTACCTGCAAGAACACAAACAGCTACCATCAAGATACCCAAGCGGAGCCTGTCTGAAATTAATGTCCTTTGAAGAGTGCACAACAGCACTGTATTCTTCATTGGAAAACATTGGAATCAAAGTTTAAACAACATGGAAGAAGACACAAAGGTTCCCCTGGGAACAGGGCTACATTCAGATGGAATTAATCTGCTTTTTATGTGTTTGTCAAGGTGAGGTGCCGACACAATCAGGGATTGGAATACAGTTTTTTTTCCTTGAGTGAATTTTATTCTGTAAGCAATCCCTTCTGGCACTGGAGACATGAAAATCTGGTCCCCTCACTGGCCAGCTTGTAGTTTTGTATCCATAACAAATAATGGAAACTCTTTGATTGAAATCCAGCTCTGGATTCCACAGAAATGAATTTAATTTGATTTGCCACACAACCGTAAGATGCTATGTATACCCATCTTGCAGAATGTGGTTCCGATCAGTAAACATGGGACGCCATTTCCCCTGGGTCAGCAAAGTAAGCCTTTACCACGTGGCATCTCTCAGCATTCTTTTGCTCCTGGTGTAAGGAAGGGTTAATCAGCCAGAGATTTTGGTGGTACTGCTTTCACTTCATTTAATAACATAGCCAACCATTATTATGTAGAGAAAGGCCAGCTAACCAAACCTTATTGCTGAAGGATATGACCCTTAGCTACAATTTTAGGAAGGCAGAATATGATCAGAAACCTGACTGGTGCAGGCTAGTATGTATGATGATGTGATCAGAGTTGGAACATTGAGGGCTTTCCATCGACCCACTCCCCTCCCTCCTTGTAACAGTTATTGCCCCACCCTCACTGGTAGACAGTGGCAGCAATGTGTACGATCTGCAAGATGCATTATAGCAATTTGCCAATGTTCCTTCCTGAGCACTTTCCAAACCCATCACCTCTACCTCCCTGAAGAACAAGTGTGGCAAACGCTTGATGGGATTTGAACTGATATTCTATAGTTTATTGGCCCAGTGACATAACTGTGATGCTACAGCATCCTCTTATGGCTATGTATCATGTTAATGAGCACAGAATGGGGCACACAAGGCATATACATTGATGTACCAGTTTATTTCAGAATTGTCTTGGATGGGCCAAATGGCATCCTTCAGTGCTGCATGATTCTGTAGTTATGTATAAATTGGGACTGTGTTAGAAAGCTGTCCTTTTCATTTCTAATATTAATATTAAAAAGGAGATTCAAAACATACAGACAATGGTAAAACATGACTGACCTTGAATAAGTATGAATGGGGCTCCAGGGTACAGAATCAGAATTGATGTCAGTATGACAAATGCAGATGTTGTAAAACAGAGACTCAATCTGACAGCAGGGAGTTGAGTTTGTCTCAGTTCTGTTTGTTGGCAGTGGGTATCACATCAACATATCTGACTACATTACTATTAAGAGCAACTGTACCACATCACAATTCAATTGAGTCTTTATCTCCCTGTCAAACCAGGTCTGCCAAAGATTCAGAGAGGGGAGCAGTTAATGTGAGAAATGTTATTTCTGTATCACTTTACTTGCAGTTGGGAGGAGTCCTGAATCCAACTAAAATTTTGGGTTCAGAAATTGTTATCCAACTGGGGAAATAGTAGACAGTAGTGAGTGCCCTGGCTTTTCTAAAAGTTCATTCAGATGATGTGAACATCACTGGCCAGCCCAGCATTTATTGCCTAATAGTCCCGAAGAAGCTGGTGCTGAATTGACTTCTCGAATAGCTTTGATCCGTGAGGTGTAGGAGCATCCACAATGCTGTAAGGAAAGAAGTTCCAGGAATTTGACCCAGTGACACTGAAGGAACACGGATATAGTTCCAAGTCAGGATGGTGTGTGGCAAAAGGGGGACTTGCAGCATTTTGTCTTCTAGTTTTGTCCTCTTCCTCACTTCCTCTGATTTCCCAAGCCACTCTCTTCCTCTCTTGACAATGCAGCAGAAGCAACACAAATCCCACTTTGTAACCAAAACCCCTCTGCAGGGCACGATTGGGGTTGTTTGAAGAGTCTAGCTCAGTCATTAAAAAATTATGTACTTGTCTTGAGAACAAAGGGGTAGTGAGTGTGTATGGAATACAAGTGTGAATCAGCATCACCAGAGTAGAAGCACTGCATTAAATGGGTGTCAAGTGGAACTCAATGAGTAGCACTGTAACCCGTGAGTCAGCATTTTGTCAGTTCTGGTGCTATCACCCAGGCAGTCCCATGGGAGTGCTGCACTGTTGGAGGTGCTGTCTTTGATGAGCCATCCATTTGAGGCTTCTTCTGTCCTTTCGGGCAGGCAGAAAAGATCGCATTGTATTTCTTCAAGAAAGAACAGAGCTAAATATTTATCGGTCTCAACCAGAATCTGTGGAACAGATTACCTGCAGGACCTTGCATTGTCTAAGCAGACTGCTACAAATTCCAACACAGCAACAGTGACTGTACTTTAAAAAAACAGACAGATACAAAATGACTTCCTGAAGCTATATTTTGCACAAGAACAAGTGAGACATGAGGCAATTACAGCAATGATCAACTCCAATAACAAGACGCGTGGAATCTGCACTCGGATTTTACAAATGCTACTTGAATGCTCACAAGCCTTTTCTGCTGTTCCTTATTGAAGGCCGTCTACACAATTAATTGAAAGTACATTCCCCAGTGGTTCTGTGGGTGAATGCATCACGTGGTACATCGGTATGTTGATTATATCGAAGGGCCCACTTTCAATTTGGGGACGCTAGCATGTTATCTCATCTCAGCTAAGGGCAGCAAGAAAAGCACAGCAATTGGCCACAGAGCCTTCTGACCAGCAGGAAAGGTCATGGAATCCAGGGAGCTCCCTGCTCCTGCTCAATTCCCAGAGATCTGTGCTGAAAAATGGCCCTTTATGTCCCCTTTTAATTGCATATTGTGCATTTAAGTATGTGTGTATATTTATACATGCATTTGTGTATGTGTCTGTATGTATACAAATGCATGTGTGCTTCCACACATGGAATTAATGTGTGCTTATTGTGTGGATGCAAATATGCATGTGTGTGCATATATGCGTGTGCATATATGCGTACGTGTGTGTGTTTGTGGAGGTGAGTATATGGGTGTGTGCATACATGTTAGTGTGCCTGTGTGAATTTTGGGCAAGACTGGAATGGTTTCAACTGTGTTTCTCTCAAAACGTTTTTGAATACCCCACAGACTCACTAAGCACACGCATCAAACACAAGCACTGATGGGGCACTGCAGGTCTGTGGACTGCAGCCCAGTGCGAGGTGATACTTTCAGTGACATGGGTGGGGGGAGCTGGTTGGCACTGGTCATGCCTTGTGTGTGAATTGTTTGTCAAATTACCTGCATCAGAATAGCGCACAACCTGTGTCGCTGGGTGGGGAAGGAGAGATGAGGCACATGATATATTCACTGTACTATATAAATTATACAAATCAAATTAAAATTCCACCCACTTCCCCAGCAAAGTGGATGAAGATGCTCCATTGTATAAGGTCCACCTATACCCTGGTAAGTCTTATATATAATATTATATATATATATATATATATATGGATCTGAACACAACTGATTCTCAAAGAAATAAATGTACATATACTCAGTTGTAATGTATTCTTCTTCATATATACTATAATAAATGTCTCTTGCTGACATGGATACAATTGCCTGTTAACAGTGTGACAAGTTTCCATCATTGGTGTGGGGCTGGTCTGCAAGGTAATCCTCCATAGACAGTAGCTGAGAAATGAATAGGGCACAGCTCTGCATGTCATGGCTTGGAAGTCCATGGCCTTTTGATTCAGCCAAGTGTTTGACCCCACGTGGATTTCAGCACTGTTCAGCTTCCAGAAATCCCTCTTTGTCGTGACCCATTGGCTCCACCTCGGTGTAGGTAGGGTGTCCAGTGTTGTTTCTGAACTTCATTGCTGGCCATCTATGGGACCGGCGCTGGAACAAGATACAAAAAAAACACACACAATTTCTAATTAGTTCGAGAAACAAATGTCGTGGATTTGGAAATTGGAAATGCCAAAAATGAAAATGCTGGAAATGCTCTTCAGATCAGGAGAGCTGTGGAATGAGAGAAAAGGGTCTAATTAATAAGGTAGGATTCTTACAGTCATTTATTATTTGGATTCCTTAAACTTGGAATCATGTGAGTAGCAGAATGAACTCTGAAAAGGTCACAGAGTCAATGGTGAAGTTCAAATCAATGCTGACATGGACGATGTATAGAAGTTGTAGCAATTGGAAAAGACTGAGTAAGCTTTTTTTTGACTGTCTAAGAGAAATGAAGGCTGGGGGTAGAGGGTAGATAGGGGTCTTTAAAATAATGGAAAAGTATTTGATAAGGCCCACATATATGTGGAGATGCCAACACTGGAAGCCATAAATACAAGGTAGATAATGCTAGGTTGGAATTGAGGATAAACTTTTGAACCCAGACAGTGGTTAGAATATCGATTCCACTGCTATATGGAGAGACTGATTTGGGGAGGAAGTGGCCTAGTGGTATTGTCACTATGCCATTACTACACCCCAGGTTTATGCTCTGAAATGAGTTCAAATCCCCCCACAACTTTACCTGGTTTTGTCTACATGCTTTGACAGCAAAGTGGATGACTCTTAAACATCATCTGGGCAATTAGGATTGAGCAATAAATGCTGTCCTAGCCAGTGATGCCCCACGTCCTGTGAATGAATTTTAAAATAAAATATGGATGCATTTAAGGAGAAGCAAGATAAACATAAGGGTGTGAAAGGATTAGAAGGCTATCCTGGAGTGGTTGAATAAAGTGCAATGGGAGGTGGTTTATATGGAGCGCAAACACTGACATGGATCAGCTGGGCTAGGAATTTGATACCATTCAATATCAATGTGAAAATTTGGGAGCTTTCCACTATTATTTGTCAAGGATCAGGAATGAGGTACTATGAAGGAGGATTTGTAAAACTTCTGACACTGGAATGCAAAGCCATCTGATAGAATTTTCAAAAGTCATGAAAGGATTGAGATTTTAAATATTAAAAAAAAATCTATAACTAGGGAACATCATCACCAGAAGAATGGTCTGCATGGAGAGTTTCCAGAATATAGAAAACCTTGTACTAAATTATGCAGAGCCAAGAACTTAATTTAAAGCGAACTAGATCAGTAAATTGGGAAGAAGTATAAATGGTTACTGAGAATGGGCAGGGAGCTGAGGCAAGAGCAGGTGGGGCACATTTTACTCTTTAATATGCATGTAAAGTGTTGAATGCATGTAATGTAAGCTGGAAGGTCAGTCGAGCTGCATTAGAAGTATGGGATCTCTGCTTCTCAAATTTCTTTTTGCACTTTGTTCAGATAATCTGTCCACAGAACAAAATCCTTTACACTTTGTAATTGTAGCAGGGCAGCACATCTGATCATCTGGGTCTGTTCCTGCAGGGAGTAGTATCCTCAGCAAGCTGGGGGAGGTGGAGTCAGAGGTCATGGAGAAAAGGGTAATGAAGGAAGGAATGAAAGGCTAGGACTGCAGAATAGGAAACTTCTGAGGATGACTAGAGTACTAGGAAGAGGAATTGGAGATGGCATTGCTGGATATCTAACCAGACTGAGTGTCCACATCAAGCTCCCTGAGTTGGAGAAGTCTCATGGGGAGAGAGAGGAGCAAAGCAACAGCCAGGAGATGGAGCAGTACTCCAGACTGATTGGTTAGCATTGAAGAGTCAGGCTTGCAAATAGTGAGGCTGTAGCCACTGACTGTGACGAGACAGCTGGGAACTGGTAGTAGATTGAACCAACACTGCAGGGGACCTGGATAGACTATCTGGGAAAAAAAACCCTGTGTTCAAGAGGCTATGTTGTGTCCGGGAGGGGATTCTGGAGTTGTAGTGCTGGAAAAGCACAGCAGTTCAGGCAGCATCCGAGGAGCAGTAAAATCGACATTTCGGGCAAAAGCCCTTCATCAGGAATACAGGCAGAGTGCCTAAAGGGTGGAGAGATGAATGAGAGGAGGGTGGAGTGGGGAGAAAGTAGCATAGAGTACAATAGGTGAGTGGGGGTGGGGATGAAGGTGATAGGTCAGGGAGGAGAGTGGGGGAAGGTAGAAAAGAGTACAATGGGTGGATGGAGGTGGGATGAAGGTGATAGGTTAGAGAGGAGGGTGAAGTGGATAGGTGGAAAAGAAGATAGGCAGGTAGGACAAGTCATGAGGACAGTGCTGATCTGGAAGTTTGGAACTGAGGTGCAGTGGGGGAAGGGGAAACGAGGAAACTGTTGAAGTCCACATTGATGCCCTGGGGTAGAAGTGTTCCGAGGCGGAAGATGACGCGTTCTTCCTCCAGGCATTGGGCGGTGAGGGAGCGGCGGTGAAGGAGGCCCAGGACCTCCATGTCCTCGGCAGAGTGGGAGGGGGAGCAATGGATACAATAAATGATATTGGTGGATGTGCAGGTAAAACTTTGGATGTGGAAGGCTCCTTTACGGCCTTGGATGGAGGTGAGGGAGGCAAGATAATTGGCCTAACTTGGTCACAGCAAGTTAGTTCCCTCATTGCTCAACTGATTAGAGTTCAGGATTTAAGTTCTGGAACTATATCCTGATGGATCTGTAACATCAGGCAAATTGTAATCCATTGTAAATAATTCATTTTTCTAAGTTATGTTTTTCTATTAGTGTTCACAAGGTTCATTTTTTAGAATGTTTTTGTAGTGTATTTGTTTAAATCATCTGTTCCGTAAGGTTAACAGAAAGGAAATTGTAAATCATGCTGCCAATCAACTCCTCTTGCTGTTCAAAAATAAGGGGTCAACTGTTTAAGAGAGAAGATAGATTCATAGAGTCAGAGAGAGTCACAGAGATGTACAGCATGGAAACAGACCCTTTGATCAAACTCGTCTATGCCGGCCAGATAGCCTAAATTAATGTAGCCCCATATGCCAACATTCCCCAAGAAACCCTTCCTGTTCACACGTACATTCAGATATCTTTCAAATATTGTAATTGTACCAGTCTCCACCACTTCCTCTGGCAGCTCATTCCACACATGCAACGTCCTCTGTGTGAAATCATTGCCCCTTCGATCCCTCTTAAATTTTTCTCTCTTACCCTAAACCTTTGCTCTGTTGTTTTGGACGCCCTCATCCCAGAGAAAAGACTTTGATTATTTGTCCTATCCATGCCCCTCATGATTTTGTAAACCTCTACAACATCAACCCTCAGCCTCCGACACTCCAGGAATACAGCCCCAGCCTATTCAGCTTTTCCCTGTAGCTCAAACCCTCCAACTCTGGCAACATCCTTGTCAATCTTTTCTGAATCCTTTCAAGTTTCATTCTGATCTCTTTCAAGTTTCAAGATGAAGAGGATTTTTTTTCTCTCAAAGGGTCATGAGCCTTTGGAACTCTCATCCTCAAAAGGTAATGGGAGCAGAATCTCTGAATACTTTAAAGGCAAAAGATTCTTAATGAGCAGGGGTGCGAAAGGTTATCGGGGTTATATGGGAGTGCGGAGTAATTAGATCTACTGTGATCTTTGAATGGTGGAACAGATTGTTCAAACTCTTCGAGTTCCTGATTTGTATGTTGTACAAGTGCTCAGGACAAATTCTAGCCTATTCAGTCTCAGAAATGGGGTATCTTCCTCTGCCATACAGAGGGTTAATCAGGAATCAAATACATGCTTTCAAACACATCGAAAACTTATGGAAAATTAGCGAAAGGTTATTTTGTTCAGTACTGAATCATTACCTCCTCTGTTCCAGTGAAAACAACCTCCAGTCCTCTGAGCTTTGTTTTATAACACTTATTAGGCTTTCTAGGTATCACTCTTGCAAATCTTAATTGTCTATTTTTTAAAGTTCTCATAGCATTTAAACAATGAGATGACTGGAGCTGCACATAATCTCACCAGAAACTTGACCAAAGCAATCTCTCATACAGCACATACACAAAGCTCAGAATCCCCTGGATCAAATGGGATATATGAGGGAGAAAGGAACAGAGGTTACACTGACATAGTGAGATGAGTGAGGGTTGGATGGGGTCCATATGAAGCATGAGCATTAGCATAGACCTGAATATCTTTGCTTCTGGTCTCCTGTGCTCCACCATTGGCAGCAGTCCCTTCAGCTGCTGAGGCCTTAAGCTTTGAAATTTCCTTTCTGAAACTTCTGTTGCCTCTCTCCCATTTTCTTTTTCCCTTTTCTTAAACCTTCCCCTCACTTGACCAAGCTTTTGGATGTCCGCTCCAGCAGATGGGGCTTACTTTCAAATGCTGTTTGATTTCACGTTGATTTAAGTGTCTTCTGATGGTTTACTATCAAAATGTTATTGTTGGGCTGTGGTTACCATGATGGTATATTTTCAATGATTTGATTCCAGATGTCAAAGTCAATGCAGGGACAGGGTGGAGGTCAATGTGAAGAATTGTGAATAATAGCGACTTGATCATTCCAGCTAATAGAACCTGGGTCCTTTTTAACATTATTGGCTGTGATGCCAAGAAAGAATAAGCTACATGATCTAATTGACCTTTACATACTCTGTTTAAACTATTTAAAATAATTCATTTAGAGGAGGGGGTGCTGCAGTGTTAATGTCACTGGACTTGTAATCCTGAGCCCCAGGGTAATATTCTGCAGAAATGGGTTTGAATCCCACCATGACAGTGACAAAATTTGAATTTAATAAAAATCTGGAATAAAAAGCAAGGAGGGGACATGAAAGGTCCTTAGTTGGTAGGATTAGGGAAAACCCTAAGGCTTTCTACAGGTATGTCAGGAATAAAAGAATGACTAGAGTAGGAATAGGTCCAGTCAAGGATAGTAGTGGGAAGTTGCGTGTGGAGGCTGAAGAGATTGGGGAGACACTGAATGAATACTTTTCATCAGTATTCAATTAGGAACAGGACATTGTTGTCAATGTGAGTACTGAGTCACAATTAAGTAGAATGGATGGCTTTGAGGTATGTAGAGAAGAGGTGTTGGAAATTCTGGAAAGGGTGAAAATAGATAAGCCCCCTGGGCCTGATGGCATTTATCCTAGGATTCTCTGGGAAGCAAGAGAGGAGATTGCAGAGCCATTGGCCTTGATTTCTATGTCCTCGTCTACAGGAGTAGTGCCAGAAGACTGGAGGATAGCAAATGTGGTCCCCTTGTTCAA
>NC_057742.1:6967788-6993783 GCF_004010195.1 Chiloscyllium plagiosum
GAGAAAAGAAGGTTTTGGGGTGACTTGATTGAGGTGTACAAGATGATTAGGGGGTTAGATAGGGTTGACAGTGTGAACCTTTTCCCGCGTATGGAGTCGGGTATTACAAGGGGGCATAGCTTTAAATTAAGGGGGGGTAGGTATAGGGCAGATGTTAGGGGTAGGTTCTTTACTCAGCGTGTCGTGAGTTCATGGAATGCCCTGCAGTAGCAGTGGTGGACTCTCCCTCATTATGGGCATTTAAGCGGGCATTGGATAGGCATATGGAGGATAGTGGGCTAGTGTAGGTTAGGTGGGCTTGTATCGGCGCAACATCGAGGGCCGAAAGGCCTGTACTGCATTGTATTCTTCTATGTTCTATGTAATGATGATGAGGTAACTGTTTGTCAATTGTCTGAAAAACTCATCTGGTTCACTAATGTCTTGTATGGAAGGAAATCTGTCATCCTTACCTGATCTGTCCTGCACGTGACTCCAGATCCTCAGCAATGTAATTGACTTTTAACTGCCCTTTGGGTAATTAGGGATGGGCAATAACGGCTGACCTGTCAGTGCTGCCCACATTCAATGAATGATTTTAAAAAATCAACTGAACTATTATTAGTTCAAGAACAAAAAGATATAAATTGTTGGAGAAACTCAGCCAGTCTGGCAGCATCTGCGGAAAGAATTCTGAGTTAACGTTTCGGGTCCAGGAACCCATCTTCAAAACTATTCTGAAGAAGGGACACTCGATCTGAAATGTTAATTCTGATTTCTCTCCACAGATGCTGCCAGACCTGCTGAGCTTTTCTCAGCAACTTCTGTCTTTGTTTCTGATTCACAGCATCTGAAGTTCTTTGCGTATTAGTTATTGTGCAAGGGCTGACTGTGTATGAGCAGTGATTTGATCAATTACTGTGGTTGGAGGTCCCGTGGGTAGTTAAAAATTGGATCATGATGACAATGAACTTCGTAATTACTGTGACTATAATGGTGTAACCTTAGGAACAGTGTGACTTCAGGTTAGAAGCAGAGCAGGATAGCTTGTCTGGTCTGTGTTTGCCCAGCTGTATTAAAAATTAGATAACTGAGGAAGTTAATTAAACTGACAGGAAAAAAAAACACATCTAAAGTTTTGAATAGAGAGCTTAAAAGTGGTAGTATCAAAATCCTTCCAGCCAGATGCAGGCATCCAAAATTTACCAAAATAAACCTGAAAATGAGGGATACTGGAAGTTTTGGCAATCATCTGTAGGACATGGGAAGGGATGATAGAAATCAATGGGTCAAATATGGCATGTCTCACTGTGAAGAAAACATACTTCAGTGTTCCACAGGGAGTGCCTGGGTGGGGTTTGAGTCAATTTCCCAGGATTTATAGATTAATCTCTGGATGTGGCTGCACATGCATTGGATGTTAGATCACACAGGCAGTTTTAGTTTTTTTTTGTCTTTATCAGATATAAAGATATTGGAAATAAAAACAGGAAGCACGAGAGAAGAGAAACAGAGTTAATGTTCCGTGGCCAATGTATGTTCTGGATTAGAATTATACTGGACTCAAAACATTCACTCTATTTCTCTCTGCACAGATGCTGCCAGATCTCTGAGTTACTCCAGCACTTTCTATTCTTATTTTAGATTTCCAGCATTTGCAAAAAATTTTGGAGATGGCAAAAATAGTTTCAATGGGGAGGTGCAGGGAATCAATAATTGACAAAAGCTCCAACAAATGTATATATTGATAAAACCGAAAAAAGATAGGAAATAACCATTGGGATATTTAGTTCAAGATCAAGATTCCTGAAGGAGGATTTTCGATGTGGTTAGTTTATTTATAGTGTTCTCCCAGTGGGAGGAAACAAAGTAAATATTGACAGTGCATGTTCTAGATTCATTAGTTGTTTCTCTCCCTAATTATTCACCTCTCAAGCAGACACTGATGGCTGATGCTCATGCTCAGCTATATGTTAAAGTGACCAACATTTTAAACTGAATAGATTAGATTCCCTACAGTACGGAAACACGAGCTTCGGCCCAACAAGTCCACACTGAACCTCCAAAGAGCAACCCACCCAGACCTATTCCCCTAACTAATGTACCTAACGCTATGGGCAAATTAGCACAGCCAGTCCACCTGACCTGCACATCTTTAGATTGTGGGAGGAAACCAGAGCAAGCCCAGGGAGAATGTGCAAACTCCACACAGACAGTTGCCTGAGGTGGGAATTGAACCTGGGTCCCTAGTACTGTGAGGCAGCAGTGCTAACCACTAAGCCACTGAAAATTGGCCAAAAAACAGGCCATTCAGCCCCACTGGCCAATACTAGCATTTATGCTTCTCTTTTCATTTATCAGTATATCTTTCCATTCCTTTGTTGCTTATGCATTTATTTAGCTTCCATTTATTCTTTCTCATGAAGTTAGCCAATACATGCCTCTCCAACAATGGGTTGATTCATACAATCCTTTCTGTCTCTGGTGTGTATACACCTATCCAATTTCCACTCATGGATTACTGGATAATAATCAGGAGCTGTTTTCCTCTTTCCCCAGCCAGCAGCAATAACTCCAACTATACAGTTGTCATTGCTATTTTATCTGCAATCTAAGCACCAGAGTTAATGTTTGTTATTAATGCATAACAGGCACTAACTTAAACAGACCAACGTTAAAGGTACAAATTTTGAAACAAATCTCTACTAGAGATTTTCAGAATGGCCATAACTGAAAACATTCTGTAAGGGACTTCCCTGCTGCCAAAATATATGGTTTTTATAAGCATAGACCAATAATAAGTAGAACGATAGATGACTTAATACTCTACTTTAGAAAGAGTGGAAAAAGTGATTTTGGAATGAAGGAGGTTTCCTTGGAATCATCTGCCTTTGTGATGCTCGCTTTTCATTTTGCTTAAAGTCCAACAAAAACGCCAGAGAGCTGGGAATTATTAAGTTCAGAAATTGACATTTCTCAGCCTTCTGCTTCCACATGCAGCCATCACCATATTATGTTGAAAGGCAGATGTAAGTATCATGCAACAAACTCAGAGAGTGCTGGAGAGACTCAGCAGGTCTGGAACCATCAATGGAGAGAGAAACACAGTTAATGTTTTAAGTTTGGTATGACTCTCATTCATTCTGTTGGAGATTTCCAGCACACACACCATTTTGCCTTCATAGAAGGGTCATGCATGCTCACTGTGTTGCACTCTGAGGGTAGGTCTGATGCAAGGCCATGGTCAGTATGTCTACACCTGGTAAAGACATGAGAGCGTACTTTAGGGATACCAACTCATGGTAGGTCATATATCATTGGATCTCCAATATGTAATCACTTCTGTTGTCACACTTCTGTTTTTGGGTGTCTGATGCGTCCATTCTTAGTTTCCACCAATTGGTAATCAGACACTTCATTGACAAAGAAGCAAAGAGCTGTGGATGCTGGAAATCAGAAACAAAATCAGAAATTGCTGGAAAAACTCAGCAGGTCTGGCAGCATCTGTGGATAGAAAGTAGAGTGAATATTTCAGATCCAGTGACCCTTCTTCAGAACTGATTCTGAGGACCGGTCACAAATCCCAAAACATTAACTCTGTTTCTCTCTCCAGAGATGCTGCCATACCTGCTGAGTTTTTCCAGCAATGTCTGATTTTGTTTCACTTCATTACCTGGCTAGATAGTTCTTGACAGTCAATCAATTGACATTTCCTTACTTCTCTATCTACAATAGCCTTAGAACTAAAACACAAAATCGTTCAAAGAAAATTTTAGAAAATTAATTTAAGGAGGGCCCTATGATTTTTCTCAAGAATTGGTCACATGAGTGTCCCTGAGAATAATCTTCAACTTGTAGAGTCGAAGCTCAATCCAAGAAGCATTGAAAATAGGGGCAGGAGTAGGCCACTAGTCTGCTGTTCCACAGCTCCGCTGTTCAGTCTCCAGTTCCCTCTTTCTCCCCCACACCCTTTGAACCCTTTAGCCCCAAAACATTCAATGCTTTGGCCTCAGCCATGTTTTGTGGCAGAGAATCTCACAGGCTTCCCCCACTGCCTGGATGAAGAGATTTCTCCTCATCTTAGGATATTGGCAACAATTGCAGGACATACTTTGGGGATTCTGCTATTTGTCCATTCAGCACAAGATTCACAGAATCCCTGTAACTAAACCTGCTAAGATTTAATTATCTGTGCAGCACACCGTCTTGGTATTGTGGCAATTACAACTTTCTGAGATTCTTGAGTGACAATTTCGAAAGAGATTTTAGTAATTAATTTGGCCATTGGAAGGTTAAATCACTTAATAATGATGATCCATTTCAAAGAAGACCCTCACTGTGCAGTCCTTAGTGTTGCTTTAATTTACTCCTGAATTCCTGTTATATGCCAGGTGGAGTAAATGTTGGCACTGTTACAGGACAGACTTATATGGGACATGAACCTCATTGAACAATTCCTTTCGCCTGTATTTCATCAACCTTTCTTGGTGAATAAAACATTTCTTTCATATGCATTCTCATCATCCTCATTCATATGCCCCAAAAAGTTAGAATCATGACTCAGAGAAAATTGGTTCACTGCCAATTTCTACGAGACAACAAGAAAGAAAGAACTTGTATTTATTTATCACCTATACCTACAATCCAAAGTGCTTTAGAGTCAATGAAATACATTTTTAAGTATGGATCTTGTTATACTACAGGAAGCACTGCAGCTGATTTGTGATAAGCAAGATCCCATGAGCAATCAGATAATCTGTTGTGATGTTATTTGATGGGTAACTAGGGAAACATTCCCTGTTTTTCTGAAAATTTGTGCCACAGAATCATTTGCAGCTACTGGAGGGAGCAGATGGGGGTCACAGTTGAATGTTTCACCTGGAAGGTGACACCTCTTAAAAGTGATACACTCCTTCAGGCCTGCCAGGGGCAACTATCCACCAGGGTTCTCATGTTGCTGTGCTCCCCACTCCCACCACCCCATCACCGCTCAGTACCCAGGGACCCACACAGAAGCAAATAATCCTATCAGCAGACTGAATTCTGGGAGAAAATTACAAGTCTCAACAAGATCCCCCCCGGTGGCTTCCTTCAGTCTCAATACTAATCCTCTGGTTTTTGTGTAAAAGGACACTCCCTACTGTATGAAGCTTACAACTTAATAGTGAGCACGTATCGGCCACGAAGTGAAAATTCATTGGATGTCTTTCACCTTATACTCCACTGACACCGAGAGGATTTGAATATCGGAGTGGAGATACTGCTGTAATTGTACGGGGCAGTGATTAGACTGCCCATGGAGTATTGTGTGTGCAGTTTTGGTCTCCTTATCTGAGGAAGGATGTTCTGGATATGAAGGGAATGCAATGAAGCTGTACCAGACTGATTCCAGGGAGTAAAAACCGAAAGAGCTGCAGATGCTGTGAATCAGAAACAAAAACAGAAGTTGCTGGGAAAGCTCAGCAGGTCTGGCAGCATCTGTGAAGAGAAATCAAAGTTATCTTTTCAGGTCCAGTGAACAGTTCTGAGGAAGGGTCACTTGACCTGAAACATTAACTTTGATTTCTCTCCACAGATGCTGCCAGACCTGTTGATTCCTGGGATCGCAGGACTGACATGAAGGACTGACAGGCAGAATGAGTGAGGATTATATTCATTGCAGTTTAGATTTCATAGAAACTTATAAACCTTAGTTTGAGAGGTGACTAAATTGAGACATATAAGATAAGCAGAGGGTTAGATAGAGTGGACACAGAGCCTTTTTTCTTGGATGGCGTCGGCTAGCATGACAGGACATAGCTTTAAATTGAGGGGTGATAGGCATAGGACAGATGTCAGAGGAGTTTCTTTACCCAGAGAGTAGTAGAGGCGTAGAATGCCCTGCCTACAACAGTAGTAGACTCGCCAACTTTAAGGGCATTTAAATGGTCATTGGATAGGCGTATGGACGAGAATGGAATAGTGTAGGTTAGATGGGGCTTCAGATTGGTTCCATAGGTCAGTGTAATATCGAGGGCCGAAGGGGCTGTACTACATTGTAATGTTCTATGTTCTAAAAAATTCTAACGGAACTAGACAGGATAAACTCAGGAAGGATGTTCTCAATAACCAGGGAGCCCAGAGCTAGGGATTACAGCATCAGGACTGAGATGAGGAGAAATATCTTCACCCAGAGAGTGGTGAGCCTGTGGAATACTCTAACACAGAAACTGTTTATGGCCAAAACTTTGAATGTTTTCAAGGGGAGTTAGATATAGTTCTTAGAGCTAAAGGAATCAAAGGGTATGGAGAGAAAGTGAGAAAAGGGGACTGAGTTGGATGATCCACCGTGATCATATTGAATGGTGGAACAGGCTCAAAGGGCCAAATGGCCTAATTCTGCTTCTATTTTCTATGTTTCGAAGACACTATTTGCATCCAAGAGATCCATATTGAAACTGAAGAACCAGGTTGCTATTATGTCAAAGGCTATCCCTGTGCTGCTTCCCTCATGCTAAATACTTATGTTTAACCCTGTCACCTGTATGCGATCCAACATTTCTGCAGAATGGCAGGCTTTGAACTTTGAAGGTGACGGTGGCCCTCGCTAAGTAAGTTCAGGACAGGTCCGGACCTCTGCATGACCAAGCTGTATCACTGGGGGTGGGGTGGGGAACAAGCGGAGAGCAAGGGGTCTCTATGCCAACCCTTAATATGGAGCGACACAAACAATGCTGTACATAACTGAGGAATATCCACTCTGTAGACTGAATGGAAGACTAATCAACTCAGACTCAGCAAAAAGAGGAAAGGTACCACTTGGCTTCAGGGATTTGCATTGGTGAAGTAAATAACAGAACATTGGAATGATGTGTCAGATTCTATTCTGTGCTCAAATCTCAAGATTGTGATTGGAAACTACAACCTATTGATTCCAAGGCTCGAGGTAGCAATAGCCAATTGCCTTCCATGAAGATTCCACTCGGTTTAAGTTGAATCTGAATTTCATGAGCCCTGCGAGCATAGCGAGTTTTGTGATCAGTTCTCGAGCTGTGGTTCTCTGGTTAATACAATGTTGCACACTTATTTCTGCAGCGCAGATATCCTGGAAGACCTCTGCACACCATATGGAGCAACACTAAATGGTTCTTTACAAAGCTGGTTACAATTTTACCACTCAGCATGAGCAGTAATGGAAATAATTGGTTAATTAAAAGGATTTTAATTGGACTTGATTCTCGGAATAAGATTTAAAATTGAAAAAACATGAAACAAGCCCCATCAAAGCCCACTTTAGTTTTGACCACAAAGGGAGCTCCACAACCACCTTCCCAAGGGTAATTAGGGTTGTATAATAAATACTGGCCTAGCCAACAATGCCCACATCCCGTGAACAACTAAAAACAACTCATTTCACAAGGGAGAAATGATTCACTCCATCACAGATTCTCTCTGAAGAAGGGTCACTGGACTCGAAACATTAAATGTGTTTTTTTTTTCTCCATGGATGCTCTCAGACCCACAGAGTTTCTCCAACAATTTCTGTTTGTTCTTGTTCCAGATTCGATCTACTCCACTCCAATAATCCCTTAATGGAAGTTCAATCTGGATAATATAAGAATCCTAAAGGCAATGAACCAATGATGCCAGAATATACATCTAGCCTGATCCTAACCAATATAATCCTCTCTTCCATAAACAATGCCCCTGGTCCTTTTCCTCGGTCTCAGAGAGAGTATTTGATTAGAAATCTGAATGTCTTGGTCAACAGGAAACTGCATTCATGTGACCCCCTTAACTCAGTAAATGTTATGGGGTGCTCCTCAAAGAAGTAGTTGGTCAGCAATAGTATTAAGACTGACAGTAAATAGTCTAAACTCATCTCCAGAACCTCCAAGTCTGTCCTCAACCAGAGACTATATTTTGAATGAATTGACTGGTGATAATTTTTGTTTTCATGAGTTTGGTTGACTTATTAACCAATAATCGTTCTGAAGATCACAAGTCGAATTGCACTTGAATATATACTGCCAACGGGTCAAGTACAGGTTGTTGAATATACAAAGGCCTTTACGGCACTTGCTGGAGATGTTGGCAAACCTTTAGGACTAAATTCTTGTGCAACACAAATGTATACAGAGCAGCAAGTGTGTATTTTCAGTCTAGTTTTTACAAGTGAAAAAATGTACAAACAGAAAGACTATTGTGGATGCAGTAATGTCACCTGATTTTTATCCACTAAATTGTTTTGCAGATGAGAATCTATAAACAAAGTACTCAGAGGACAGAAGATCAATCTTGAATAATGCTGAACCCAAATTACAATTTGAAATTTAAAAAACGTTAATCATACAAAATTGATTTATATGTGGTAAATAACTACATTGTGAAAGGATGAAGTTTGCCATTGGGTTGAATCTTCTTACAAGTGCTCTAAAGAGATCTCTATTGTGCTCACCCCTTACAGCTGAGCCATTGTGTAATGATACTCATTTATCTGCGCTTTGTAGCAGGAATGAAACTGATTACAGCTATGTGCCATGCGCTTTTTAGAAATGATGATGATATTCCACTTCACAATATGGTTTCACCTCTCCCAAGGAACATGGTATAAAAAAAGGGCCACTTGAATGTGCATCACTTAGGGATAAAGATGCTTGAGAACACCAAATAATTGGAAAGTGACAATATATAAGAGAATGCTATGTTGGTGACAAGCTCTCTTCCCAGTGTGTGCTTCTAATCAGAGTTACTATGTGCAGCTTCACGGGTTGAATTTAAATGGAACAAATATTCATGTCAATCACTTTTCTCTTCAGATCACAGCTTGAATCACTGCATGTAAGTCAATTTCTTAAAAGCACCAAATCTAGCCCAGTGACAACCACAACGCTGATTTCAATGGGATGCGAGCTAAGGCACTGTATTGTGTCTTCTGCCTATTGTTATTGTAGTAATGCAGCTTTCAGAATGATCTTTGTGTCTGTATGAATATTGTAATCCAATTTAACTCCAGATTAATTTGTGATCATACCAACATATTTTATATGCTTACACATGATACATGGTACTGCAGAAGGCTAGGCAGCACAAGCAGTCCATGCTGATCTATATGCTTCTGGTCGGCTGGATGGCTAATTTTAGATTAGATTAGATTACATTACAAGTGTGGAAACAGGCCCTTCAGCCCAACAAGTCCACACCGCCCCACCGAAGCGCAATCTACCCATACCCCTACATTTACCCCTTGCCTAACACTATGGGCAATTTAGCATGGCCAATTCACCTGACCTGCACATCTTTGGACTGTGGGAGGAAACCGGAGCACCCTGAGGAAACCCACGCAGACACAGGGAGAACGTGCAAACTCCACACAGTCAGTCGCCTGAGGCGGGAATTGAACCCGCCTCTGTATCTATGATTCAGAGCAATGCCAATAGTGTGGGCTCAATTCCAACACCAGTTGAGGTTATTATGAAGGATTCTCCTTCACAACCTTGCCCCTTGTGTGATGACACTCAGGTTAAACCATCACCAGGCATGGCTTTCCAAAAGGAAAGTGGGACTATGGTGACTCTGTATACATCATTTGATGTTTCTCACATTTTCTCAGCTAGATACACCACTTTCCTTTAACTGCTTCAACTACTCTCTGTAGGAGTGAGTCCTATATTCCTACCATTTTTCTGGGTGAAGAGGTTTCTCCTAAATTCCCTAACTTTGATTTCTTGGTGACTATCGTGTATTTATAGCCTCTAGTTATGCTGTACCACACAAAAGGATAAATTCTTCCTGTAGCCACTCTGCCAAGGCATTTTCATCATTTTAAAGGTCTCTCTCAGGTCAGTCCTCAGTCTACTTTTCTCAAGAGAACAGAGACCTGGTCTGTCAATCCTTTCCTGCCCACATGTTTCTGCTATCATCCTGTAAATCTCTGTACCCCCTCAGTGTTTCTATATTGCAATGATACTATGGTTTTAACAGGTGTATTTTGTCCTTTTTTTAATGAAGAAATGTTGAGATCAGAGGTGCTGATCTGACTACTTCAAAGCCCATGAGCAAACAGCTTATGGGGCCTTGGGGTATTTTTTCAAAAGAGAAACGATAGATGCAGCCTGACTGAGTGGAGTCAGGCTCCCACAGAGACAGGCAAAAGTGAGCACTGCAGATGCTGGAGATTACAGTCAAGATTAGAGTGGTGCTGGAAAAGCACAGCAGGTCAGGCAGATTCTGCGGAGCAGGAGTGTCGACGTTTCAGGCCCGAACCATCGATTTTCCTGCTCCTTGGACGCTGCCTGATCTGCTACACTTTTCCAGCACCGCTCTAATCTAGACTCCCACAGAGGCAGCAATTTTAGTTTGAGTTTTTCAGTAGCAGTTGTTGGGGCCTGGAAGCTGGGTTTGGAAGCTGTGCTACATCTCTCCCTGCTACTCTCTCTCTCCTTGAGTTTTCCCTTGATGTTTTTTTCTCCTGGACTGGAGAATTGCCTGTAAGACAATCGATTTATTGAGTTTTGTCTTTTACCAAGGGTATATTTATGGGATGTTCCTATATTGGAACAGTTAATTCAGAGTAGTAAACATATTTATTATTTTGTTAAGGATTTCAACAGAGTTACAGTTAAGCCAGTTCTTTTCTTTTATGTTTATTTTGTCTGTATTTAATGATAGTGTAAAAAATAAAGTGTGTTTTGCTTAATGTCGAGTAACCAATTGAATTACATCTAGAATGCAACCACTTACACTTATTTTTGAAATAAGAAAAAGTTAGGGCCTAGATCACCTTCTGAATATATTTTGATGGAGTTTGGTCTGATCCATAACAATATCCTCCTTATTATATGATAATTACAATATTGAGATGTATGGTCCAAACAATCTTCAATGCTGGTTTACGATTACACCACTATTTTTCAAAATATAAAGACTAGCGCATGGTTTGCATTTTTAAAAGTTTGCTTTCCTATTGCTCTGGTTTGGCTGAGGAGAGATTCCGAACCAAAGTAAATGATGAGCCTGTGGGATTCTCTGCCACAGAAAGTGGTTGAGGCCAAAACATTGAATGTTTGCAAGAAGGAGATAAATAGAATTCTTAAGATGAAAAGGATTAAAGGGAGAAAGTGAGAACAGGAAACTGAGTTGGATGATCAGCCAGAATCCCGTTGAATGGCAGGGCAGACTCAAAGGGCAGAATGGCCTACTCCTGATCCTATTTTCTGTGCTTCTATGTTTGTATGTCATGTTTTCTGAAAGAGAAGTCTCCAGCAATCATTATCAGCTCCACTCCCAGATACAACCAAACTAGAGCAACTGGAAAACAGACTTCTAAAAATGCAAACCAAGCGCTAATCTTTACATTTTGAATGATTATGAAATAGTGGCAATTATTGTAAACCAGCATCGAACCTTGGATGGACCATATATCTCAGTACTGTGTCCAGTTCTGATGATCGTATTATAAAAAGTATATTGAATGGACCAGACCCAAACTCCATCAAAATATATTCAGAAGATAGTCTAGGCCCTAACTTTTTCTTATTTCAAAGGTAATTGTAAGGAGTCCAAAATGGCCCACCCATATGCTTCGATGATGACCCTTGGTTCTGAACTTAGACCTTTTATTTAATATTGTGAATATTAATCATCTACAGGATAAGGCTTCTCACAAGGGTCAGGGGCAAATCAACTCCCAGTAGTCAGGTAATCTTCCTCTCTTGATGCAGACTGTCTAATTTACTTTCTTACACTCACCCTTTACATGACAGAAAAGCACACAATCTGTAGACTGTCAGTCAATGTGGCATTTTATAAATTCCTACTTTGGAAATAAAACCAGTCTGACTCCAGGATGAGATACAAACAGACTTGAAACATGGCCTCACATTTAAAATGCACTGTCTCACCTGAGGTGTCACCTTTATTCTAGTAAAACCTTAAGTTATCGTGGGACAGCGACTTGAAAGAAATACTGGGATTTACGTATTAATCAGTCGAAACCTGCACCTCCATTCTAACTGATAAAGATTAATTAAAGGCTTGTTAAATACATTTGCATAAGTTGTGCGATGCTTTGATCTTTTATTTATAAATTCTGTGTCCGATGTGTTCTTTCTCACCAGCTGCTTGAGGAAGGAGCAGGGGCTCTGAAAGCTTATGACCTTTAACCTGTGGTTCAATCTATGATGATGCATTGCTTTAAATGGAGCAAAACATCCCATAACACTTCATGGGACCTCCTGCCTTCTAAAATGCATCATGTCTCCAAGGAGCAAAACCTTGGTCAAAGAGGTCGCTTATAAGCAGCACCTTAAAGGAGAAGAGAGAGAGGCAGATTAGGGACAGAATGTGAGAGCTTAGAATTTAGTCAGCTGAAGGCACAGTTATCAATGGTATAGCAACTAACTTAGGGAACTAACTAACTAACTTACTAATTAACTAACTAAGGGAACCTACAAGGAACAATCATTGGAGGGGAACAGATATTGTAGATGGATTCTGCTCACCTTGTTGACAGAGATCAGTAGATTTCTTTCAAACTGAATCTCAAATTCTCAAATTGAGTCTTGACAGTACCTAGGGAAATAGTTACTCTTGATGGATGACCAACATAACCACAACACGAATCCATTCTTTAGCACGTTGTTCCATTGTATTATCTGGAGCCAAATGCTTCATTCACTTGTGACAGAGCTACCCCTCCAGGTTCCACTAGTCAGCTGGGCTGGTAGTGAGCAGTGGAAATTGACTAAATCTCCTGTCCTGGTATCTAAGATGCTGGAGATTGCCGTGGGTCAGGCAGCATTCATGCAGAGACAGCAAGCTAATGCTTCCAATCTAGATGACGTCACATCAGCTCTGATGAAGAGTGATCTAGACTCAAAACGTTAGCTTGCTCTCTCTCCATGAATGCTACTTGACTCGCTGTGATCTCCAACACTTTTTCTTTCAGTACAGATTCCAGCATCTGCAGTAACTTGCTCCTACCTGGTATCTACTCCCTTTAGTTTATGTCATGCTCACTTTGGATATTATGTGAATGGCAACAGACAGCTGAACTCAAACAGGTTGCCACTGATATTGGAGTTATCCAGGTCAAAGAATCAGTGTCCTCTGTGGCTCAGGCAGTGACTCTTTCACCCGTGAGTCACAAAATTTTATATCTTCCTCTGAGGCTACCCCTCTAAGCACTACTGTGGGAGCAGTAACCTGTCAGGGATGCTGTCCTATGGGTGAGATGTTAAACTAAGGCTCTGGGTGGGTGAGTCATAGAGTCATAGAGATGTACAGCACGGAAGCAGACCCTTCAGTCCAACTCGTCTATGCCGACCAATCTAGTCCCACCTGCCAGGACCCAGCCCATTTCACAATATTATTTCAAAAAAAGAGCAGGGGAGTCTTTCCCTGCTGACTTGTTGATCTTTCAGTCAACATTACAATTAAAACGTTACGGCTATTGTAACACTGCTGTTTGCTGGAATTTGCTGACTGATCATCATGTTTCCTCTCGTGCAACAGTGACTACCCTTCAAAAAGCACTTAATTGGTTGTAAAGTGCATTGAGATGAAAGGCTATATAAATGCAAGGTTTCCTTTTTTTTCAATCAGTGAGCCATGCCTGATTCAGCCTGCAATGCTGGTGAGACCGAGACTAAAACCTCATTAGAGAACCCGGAAGATTATAGCTCCCATTGGATGAGTTTTATATTTAGAGTTTAAGCATCAGGATCATTGAAAATGCCAGTGTTCTTTTCATTAAGCTTCTGAGTGCTATAACAGAAGAATAATGACCCACTTGCAAATGTATTAAAATTCAAAATTAGAAGCAACTACTTCCCCAGGGTCCTTTTCATTTGAAGCTTTTTAATTCTATAATGGTATATTCTGTCACAGCAGAAAAGTCATATAGGCTGTCGATCTTTAGGAACAACACTAGCTTCCAGACAAATTGGTTTGAAACATGATGACTGGTGCTTCTAGCTTTTGCAATACAGAAAAAAAGAGTGACGTCAGCATTTTGAAGGAGCTGTCTCCCTAGATTCATACCTCTTTGAAATTTTCAAATATTTATCCACTAAACATTTTAAAAAGTAATTGTTGAATTTACTTCTGTCGTTGTGGCTGGTGGAACAATCTTTCAACCACTGGTATTCACAGAACGTTCTCTTAACCTCACCCTTTGAATTTTTGTTTTATTAACTTGTGGGACATGGGCATCACTGGTTGGGCCAACATTTATTGTCCATCTCTAACTGCCCTTGAGAAGGTGGTGGTGAGCAGTCCATGTGCTGTAGGTAAACCCAATAATTCCAGTAGTTTGGCCCAGTGAGAGTGAAGGAACAGTGATATATTTCCAAGTCAGAAGTGGCTTGGAGGAGAACTTGCAGATGTTTGTGTTCCCATGTATCTGCTGACTTGTTCATCTAGATGGAAGTGGTCATGGGTTTGAAAGGTGATACCTAAGGATCCTTGTTGAATTTCTGCAGTGCATCTTGTAGATAGTACACACTGCTGCTACTAAACATTGGCAGTAGAGTAACTGAATATTTGCAGATCTGGTGCCAGTCAAGTAGGTTGCTTTGACTTGGATGGTGTCAAGCTGGGAGCTAGGGGTGGCAGAGTGGTAAACACTGCTGCCTCGATTAGATTAGATTACTTACAGGCCCTTCGGCCCAACAAGTCCACACTGACCCTCTAAAGAGCAACCCACCCAGACCCAGTCCCCTACATTTACCCCTTCAACTAACACTACAGGCAATTTTACATGGCCAATTCACATATCCTGCACATTTTTGGATTGTGGGAGGAAACCGGAGCATCCAGAGGAAACCTGCGCAGATACGGGGAGAATGTGCAAACTCCACACAGAGAGTCACCTGAGGCTGGAATTGAACCCGGGTCTCTGTGAGGCAGCAGTGCTAACCACTGTGCCACCGTGCAGGGACCGGGTTCAATTCCCGCCTCAGGCAACTGTCTGTGTGGAGTTTGCACGTTCTCCCTGTGTCTGCGTGGGGTTTCCTCAGGGTGCTCCGGTTTCCTCCCACAATCCAAAGATGTGCAGGTTAGGTGAATTGGCCATGCCAAATTGTCCGTAGTGTTCGGTGCAGGGGTAAATGTAGGGGAATGGGTCTGGGTGGGCTGCTCTTTGGAGGGTCAGTGTGGACTTGTTGGGCCGAAGGGCCTGTTTCCGCACTGTAGGGAATCTAATCTGAAATTTTGTTTTGCTGTTTACATTAAGATGTGTCTACAGTGTCCTATATGGAGTGTTATTTGATTTTGTGAGATAAACATGTTTTCTTTTATTATAGAATATTTGAAGCCTCCTGTGAATATGTTTCAGTGCCTATCAACCACAGTAAACAACTGCAAAAGTTATACTTATGATCTATCAATCCAGATTTCACTCTGGGATTGGACTTGTCCAGTATCACCATCAACTAGAACCAGAACAAAAACACAGGGTGCCCAGTAGTTTGGGCAGTATTGAGCTGACTGGATCAAACTTGTTGTTGCACATTTTGTTCAGTTGGTAACACAGCTGTGTTAGGTCGAAAAGCTTGTTGCTCAGCTCTTAGCAAACTGGCTTGCAATTGAAAGGCATTTGCGATAGAGAGGGTGAGAAATTCATTGATACTTGACACGCCCACTCCCATACTAATCCTGAATATGGGAGAAGACCATAAGACCAGAAGGTAATGGAGTAAAATTAGGCCATTCAGTCCATTGGGTCTACTCCACCATTCGAATATGGCTGATATGTTTCTCAACCCCATTCTCCTGCCTTCTCCCCATAACTCCTTTACCAATCAGGTGCCTAACTCTGTTTTAAATGCGCTCAATGAGCATTCTATCTGGATGTATCACTACCTGGTATGGCTACTGTACCATTCAAGATTGGAGATGGTTACGGAGAGTGGTGAACTCGGCCCAGACAATCACAAATCTATAGAATCCATCTACCAGGCCCGCTGTCAAGGAAAGGCCACCAGCATTCTCAAAGATCCATCCCACTCTGGTAGTGTTTTTCTACAACCTCTACCATCGGGCGCAACAGTTTCTACCCTACTGTTGTTAGAATACTGAATGTACTCACAAACTCTTAACATTAGCTGTACCTGTTTTTTGCTTTTGCCGCTGTTTACCTATTATTTACTATCTCTGCTACTTAACTCTGTGATCTGCCTGTATTGCTCACAAGACACAGCTTTTCACTGTGCCTCGGTACATGTGACAATAAATTCAATTCAATTCAATTCAATTCAATTCAGTTCAAGTGAATTCAATGACTTGGCCTCCACAGCCCTCTGCAGCAATGAGTTCTACAGATTTCCCACCCTCTGGCTGAAGAAATTCCTCCTCGTCTCAGTTCTAAGGTGTCTTCTCTTCACTCTGAGGCTGTGCCCTTGGATCCTTGTGGAAATATCTTCTCCACGCCCACTCTATCCAGGCTTCTCGGTGTTCTGTAAGTTTCAAACAGATTCCCCCATATCCTACTAAACTTCATTGAATACAGAACCAGAGTCCTCAACTGCTCCTCATGTGACAAGCCCTTAATTCTTGTAAACCTCCTTTGGACCCCCTCCAAGGCCAGCAGATTCTTCCTTAGATATAGGGCCCAAAATTGCTCACAATATTCAAAATGCAGTCTGACCAGAGCCTTATACAGCCTCAGGAGTACCTTACTGCTCTTGTATTCTTGCCATCTCAAAATGAATGCTAACTGCATTTGTCTTCCTAACTGCCAACTAAACCTGCATGTTAACCTTAAGTGAATCCTGAATCATGGTCACTGGACCAAGCATTAGGATCTTTGCACCCTGCACCATTCAAAAAGATTGGAATCATATCCCAACCCCATTCAAACATCTTCGCTCCTTATCTTCTACCGTCTTTGAAAAGAAAAAAAGTACCGATTTCAGGTTTACGAGAATCAATTGAGGTGTAATCTACTCTTGTCATGGGAGATAGATCCAGGCTTGTATGTTTGTCAAGAGTGCAGCTGTCTTGGAGACTTATAGGACTCTGTTTCAGGTTACTGAAACAGAGAAGGCTTTGGACCAACCTAAAAGGAATTTTACACTTTGGGAAATCAGTGAATGGGACTTGACGCAAGTTAGTACATGGGCAGCAGAAGTAAAATACTGGGGAGCTTGAAAATCTGAAATTGAAGCTGAAAATAACCCTGTGTAGTTTTGATGGTGTTCTGAGATCTAGAAAATATCACTGGCTTTAAACAGTAATTATGTCTGAAAAAGCTGGAAATACTCAGCAGATTTGGTAGCAAGTCTCAAGAGACAGGTGCTACCAAATCTGCTGAGTATTTCCAGCATTTTCTGTTACAAGACACTATAAACCCTTGAGCCTGTTGTGTCATCCAACAAGATGGTGGTTTACATTCTGTCTCAACTTCACCATCCCACCTTCTCCCAGAGGGATTCAAAAAGCCCATTAATCCCAATCCTAAGTATACTGAATGATGGAGCATCTGCAACTCTCTGGGTCAGAAACTATTTCAATTTATTGGCTTATTCATGGGTTTTTGGCATCTCTAGTTGGCCAACATAGAGGGCAGTTGAGAGCCAACCAGGTTGCTGTGACTCTGGAGTCACATGTAGGCCAGACCAACTAAGGATGGCAAATTTCCATCTCAGATGGGTTTTTACAACAATCCACAAATTGTCACCATCAGACCAGCCTTTTAATTCCAGATTTTTATTGAATTCAAATTTCATCATCTGCCATGGTGGGATTTGAACCAACGTCACCAAAATATTAGCCTGTAGCTGTGCATTACAAACCCAGGGACCATCACTGCCACCCCAGGTTCACGACCATCTGCATGGCAATATTACTTTCCATTCCATTATAGAAACGAGGTGGAAAGTTACACAATATTGATGGAAATATGCATAGCAAGGTGAACCTTTAAAAAAAAGTCACATAAATTTTAATTCATCAGTTTCAAAGCAGACTCTTGGTTCACCAGTCTGTCGTAGAGCTTTTATGGGTTTCATGTGCTATTGGATTAGACAGTGAAGAGGCGTTTAGCTTACTTGAATTTAAAATTGTGCCTCATTTCAAAGGTGATTTTATATCCTGACAGGAATCAGTAATTTAGTGTCTCCTCTCCTTCTGCATTGCCTACTAAATCCTCACCTTCCTGTCTTGACTTACATTACTGGGACTGTCATATTCCATCTCAAAATGTCAAGCTCTGGGTGATGAGCAGTAATTTATTCCTGATTGTAATTACAAAAACATTGATCCTGACTGGAATTTTACTCGTGCGTTTAAGGAACAGACCTTGGAAAAGCTTGTGGAATGAGTGCCACTTCCTATAACAAATTCTGCGAATATTTAAATGCCCTTGCTGCTATTTTGGAGACTATTCCTTATGCATGGCCTAGATACCGAGTGTCAATAAACTATCTATCCATGGAGAACAAGTCTGATGAGTCTTTGTCATTAGCTGATGTCCAGTTTGAAGTCAATGGCAAAGCAATTTCATCACCAAAAATGGGAAAAAGCTGTGAGTAAGGCAACTCATTTCCTCTTTTGGTTCGGCTTTTGAATGACTTGAGATATTGGTGGCACAGAGTCATGGAGATCTACAGGACAGAAAGAGGCTCTTTGGCCAGTCTGGTTTATAACAACCACCTAAACTATTCTAATCCTATTTCCATAGGTCTATAGTCTTGTATGCCTTGGTATAACAAGTGCGCATCTAAATACTCCTCAAATGTTATGAGTGCTTCAGATTTTATCAAACTTACAGGCCGTGAGTCCCCGATTCCCACCACCCTCTGAGTGAAAAACATTTTCCTCACATTTCCTCTAAACCTCCTGCTTCTTAAATCTATGCCCCTTGGTCACTGATCCCTCCACCAAGGGGAAAAAAATTCCTTCTGTCTACCCTGTCTATGCCTCCCTCATTGATATATCTCAATCAAGTCCCCTCTCAATGTCCTCTGCTTTAAATCTCAGTAGTAATGTCAGCTGATTGGTGATGCAGAGTTGCAAGCTAAAACTGTGGAGGAAGATTTCAATTGCCACGATGGCAAGTTGAGGAATTTAAATTTGCTTAATAAATTTAGAATATAAAGCTAATCTCAGTGATGATGATCATGCCTATTATCACTGCCAGTTAAAAAAAACCTAACTGGTTCACTAACATCTTTTAGAACTTAAAACATAGAGCATTACAGCACAGTCAGGCTCTTCAGCCCTTGATGTTGTGCTGACTTGTGAAACCGATCTGAAGCCCATCTAACCCATACTATTCCATTATCATCCATATATTTATCCAATGACCATTTAAATGCTCTTAAAGCTGGCGAGCCTACTATTATTGCAGGCAGGGCATTCCATGCCCTTAGTACTCTCTAAGTAAAGAAACTACCTCTGACATCTGTCCTATATCTATTATCCCTCAATTTAAAGCTATGTCCCCTTATGCTAGCCATCACCATCTGAGGTACAAGATGTCCACCTTATCTGATCCTCTGATCATCTTGTATGTCTCTATTAAGTCACTCTTAACGTTCTCTTTAATGAAAACAGCCTTAAGTCCCACAGCCTTTCCTCACAAGACCTTCCCTCCACACCTGGCAACATCCTGGTAAATCTCTACATCCTTTCCAAAGATTCCATGTAAAGGGAATGAAACCTGCCGTCCTTACCTGTTTTGGTCTACAGGTTACCCCAGATGTGGTTGACTCTTGATTGCCCTCTGATATAACTGAGCAAATCACACATTTCAAGGACAATTAGAGATGTACAACAAATACTGACCTAGCCGCAACTGAGTAAAGGAATTAGTCCTCTAGCTGCCAGGAGTTGATTCTGAGATGTTTATCCATTCCATTTTAATAGGCATCATGAAAAAGATTGCAGCTCACCTCAATAAAAAATAAGGCAGCAGGAGACAGGGGGTGACTGCTAATGTAGATGATGCCCAGAATAATGACAGCGATGACAATAACTGCCAGGACAATGCCCACTACCACACCGGTGTGCAGAGGACCTTTCTTATCTGAGGGACTGTCATCTGTGATATCTGCAAGAAAACACAGGGAATGGGGGGAGACAAATAAATAATTAACTGAAGGGTCATATGTTAAGATTCAACTATTCTGATAACACAGGATTCACATTAAATATTTAAACAATTACAACAGCGACTGCACTTCAAAGATAATGCATCAGCGGCTGAGCTCTCTGGGATGTCATGAGGTTGTCAACGCATTTTTCTTTTGTTTTATTTTGAAAATGGCTCATTATATGCCTGAATAAATACACAGCATGTTGCACTCAATCGACCCTCTACACTGAAACCACAAGTCTGATTGGTTCCAGTGAAGGAGGTGCAGGGGGTTATTTGATATTAGTCCTTCAAAACCACAGCATCGATTTAAGAGGGAAATCAGGAGGGCAAAAAAGGGGACATGAGGGGCATGGATAGGATAAATAGACAAAGTTTTTTCCCTGGGGTGGGGGAGTCCAGAACTAAAGGGCATAGGTTTAGGGTGAGAGGGGAAAGGTATAAAAGAGACCTAAGGGGCAACATTTCCACACAGAGGGTGGTGCATGCATGGAATGAGCTGCCAGGTGAAGTGGTGAAGGTTGGTACAACTGCAACATTTAAGAGGCATTTGGATGGGTATATGAATAGGAAGGGTTTGGAGGGATATGGGCCGGGTGCTGATTGGTGGGACGAGATTGGTCGGCATGGACAGGTTGGACCCAAGGGTCTGTTTCCATGCTGTACTCCTTGATGGCTCTATGATTTACTTCTCTGGTTTCCTGGCGTCAATCACACTTTCTGATTGAGCGGGTTTGGTTCTTTTGTTGCCCTCTCTACTACATTGAACGAAAGTCAAATGTGGGCATACAAACTGGCTTTCAGTTCGGGGGAAATCACACATGGCGCTGGAATCACATAATTGCTATGGCACAGCAGGAGGCCATTTGGCCCATCATGGCCAAATCAGCTCTATTGTCAAGTGCCAATCTTTTTTTTAATACCCTTTCCATGCACACCCTTTCAATCCAAATAATTATCCAATACCCTTAGTGCTTCAATTGAATCTGCCTCCACCACATTTCCAGGCAGTGCATTCCAGACCCTATCTACTCACTGTTTGAAAAAAAATCTTGCATCATCCTTGTTTCATTTGCAGCTCACTTTAAACCCATGCCCCCATGTTCATATTTCCTTTATGAGCAGTAAAAGCTTTTTCTGATTTACTGTATCCAATCTGCTCATGATTTCGAAAACCTCCATCAGATCTCCTCTCAATATTCTTCCTTCCAAGGAGAACAGTCCCAACTTCTTCAATCTATCCTCATCGCTGAAGTTTCTCGTTTCTGGAATTATTCATGTGAATCATTTCTGCACACACTCTCTCTCTCTCCAAACCTTCAAATCGTTCCCTCAGTCTGACACACACAATAATCCAGCTGTGGTTCCACAAGTACCTTGAACATGTTCAATGTCACCTCTCTGCTCTTGTGCTCTATGTCCCTAATAATAAAACCAAGGACATTGTACATTTTATTAACTGCTCTCTCCATCTGTCTTGCCACCTTCAATGATCTGTGCACCTATACACTCAAGTCCCATTGCTCCTGAACCCCCTCCTGGAACCTGGGTAATGTACAGTTCTGTGTGGGGAGTTTGTCAGTACTGACTTGGGAGGCCAGAGCTCACTGGAGTGAGTGAGGGGGTCTGTTGGGTAAGGGGGCAGTGGACAGTGGAAGAGCAGGTTCTGACCAGTGATGGATAGCAGTGGCTCAGTCTGGGTGGTGCCAGATGAGGAGGGTTCGAAGAGTGTGGTATTGGAAAAGCACAGCTGGTCAGGCAGCATCAGAAGAATTGGGTGGCACGGTGGCACAGTGGTTAGCACTGCTGCCTCACAGCGTCAGAGACCCGGGTTCAATTCCTACCTCAGGCAACTGTCTGTGTGGAGTTTGCACATTCTCCCTGTGTCTGTGTGGGTTTCCTCTGGGTGCTCTGGTTTCCTCCCACAGTCCAAAAATATGCTGGTTAGGTGAATTGGCCAAGCTAAATTGCCCCTAGTGTTAGGCATAGGGGAATGGGTCTGGGTGGGTTGCTCTTCGGAGGGTCGGTGTGGACTTGTTGGGCCGAAGGACCTGTTTCCACACTGTATGTAATCTAATCATAAGCTCTTTGTGAGGGTGACTGAGTTCCTGGTCACTGTCTCCCAGACCCAATTCCCATGGGCAGCAAGTTTGCCCTCTGCAGCATGCTGACAGGTTGCCTTTGAACATAACCATTGGCCAGTTGACTGGGTGAATGCTTCCCTTCTATCCTGTTCCATTTGACAATTTCACTAAATTTTTCTTTTCCATTCTTGACTGCCTTCAAGCTCTGCTCTCCTGATGGACATGAAAAGTATCATTTGGGGATCTGTAAGATCCCCCTTTTGATGCACCTCATTTTAAGACCAACTTACCTTTTTTGTTACTCATTTCTAACACTCCAGGTTTTTCTTAAGAGCTGTTAGTGCTTTCTTATTTGCACACTCATTGGACTATGCAAGGACAGATTAGTGACAAGATCACTGATCAGTGACATTCCTCTCAATACATTTATGCCTCTGTGATTAGCTGCAGCCTTTGAATGGCAAGATTTCATCTCTTACCCAATCTCTTACCCAGTTCACTCATTGATACACCACAGATTGATCAGCACTTCACATTCAGGTGTCAAATTCTAAACAAGATTCGAAACAAGGCCTCACACCTAAAATGCATTGGCTGACTGGAGATGACTTGGAGAAAGTGAGGTCTGCAGATCCTGGAGATCAGAGTCGAGAGTGTGGTGCTGGAAAAGCACAGCCAGTCAGGCAGTGTCTTAGGAGCAGGAGAATCGACATTTCAAGCATAAGCCCTTCATTAGGAATGTGAAGGGCTTATGCCTGAAACATTGATTCTCCTGCTCCTCAGCTGCTGCTTGACTAGCTGTGCTTTTCCAGCACCACACTCTTGACTCCGATCTCCAGGATCTGCAGACCTCACTTTCTCTAAGCTGATCTGAGATGTCACCTCTCGTATACACTGATAAAAGCTTTAGTTAACTCGAGATGGTGACTTGAAAGAAATTTTGGGGTTTGTATTTTAATCAATTGAAATCTGCCCAACCTTTCTAACTGATCAAAGAGTTAATCAGAGGGAGTCAGCTATTTTAGGCTTGTTCAATACATTTGCATCAGTTGTATGACCCTTTGATCTTTTACTTATAAATTCTGTGTCTGATGCCTCCTCTCACTACACCAGATGGAGGAGCAATGCTCTGAAAGCTAGTGTTTTCAAATAAACCTGTTGAACTATAACCTGATTTATGATCTTGTCCAACCAGTCCAACACTGGCACCTCCACATCACAGATGGCAAACAGATCGGGAAGAATCTGAGGGTGCGTCCATATCTGTAGGGCTCACAGTTGTTGGTACCACGAAAGGTACCAGATCACCTCATCAGCCAGGAAGTCACCAAGAAGATAACAGAGTGCCAAGCCAATCTTTACAAATGCAAGAAGATGTGACTTTGGAAGACCATTAGAGTTTTAATTCATACTGGGGATGTGTTGATCTGAGAAGACAGACATTTATCCCCCCTATCCCTGGTTAACCTGAAAACTGAGTGTTTCACCTGGGGTTCCGTGCAGGGACAAAGTAAATCAATCACACTCTAGTTAAATCATAAGTGCTGGACTCTTGTTATGCATCTGTCCCCTGAGTCCAGGGCCTATTTTAGGCATGCAGCTGCCTGTCAGATATGTATGCAACAAATGGAGTATTAATGTCTGTTTAGCAGACATTGTTGAACATGACTGCTGGATTCAAATTAATAGTGCTGGGAATCTCAGGATTCTACTCTCAAGATTTCAAGTAATATCCTTTGTGTTGTCAAACTTCATGATTCACAAAACTAAACCAAGCCTTCACATAAAATAATGGCATTCTAAAACATCTGTGACCTTTAAGAATTGATTGAATCTTTCATGACACCACAATACAATTGGACTGAATCCTCCCTCTCACTGGGTCCGTTTATAACAGATTTTACAAGCCAAGGTCAGGGCACTTTAATCATTGAGCTGATACATCCTGACCTTCGTTTGGCCATTAAAAATTCCAGAAGAGTTCCAAGAGGGATCTTTAGCTTATGTACTCATTGAAGTAAATTGCAACATTTTATATCTGGCTGTAATCTGTATCCAATATGCCACACTATTATTTAGTTTATTTGAGATCCACGTTTATGGCTTGAGCTTTGAACCTTAAGGTCCATTTCTCTGATGGATTCTCTGGAACACTGTGTCTTGTGTTTCTGGATGGATGGCACTTAATTATGATCTCTAAGACCCTTCAGAACTTGAGGTCTTCTGCTGCCCAGATTCTGGATCACACCAAAAGCAGTTCAACCCTCGGCACCGTGCTTGGCGGCTAAGGGTAAACAAGACCTGGATTTTAAACATTGCACTTTGGATTTCAAGTCTCTCCATTGCTTTCTATCTCTGTAACTTCCTCCAACCATAAAATATCGATACATAACCAATGTTGCCCTATTGAGTGTTCCCCATTTTAATTCCTTCACCATTGGCAGTCATGCCTTCAGCTAGCAGGACCATAAGGTTCTGGAATTCCATCCCCAAACATCTATTTTGCCATCTTTCTTTCTTCATTGATGATGCCCCATGTTGTGTTACATCACATGGTCAGTGCATATTTACATAAGAAATAGGAGCAAAAGTAATCCCTTTAGCCTTTCAAAACCTGCCCTGCCCATTCAAAAAATTCATGGTTGATCCACCCAGGCCTCAAATCCTCTTCCCTGCCAGCTCCCCACAGCCGATATTTCAAAAATCTGTCTACCTCCTCATAGAATCCCTACAATGTGCAAGCAGGTCATTCAGCCCATTGAGTGTGCACCAACCCTCTGAAGAGCATCCCACCCAGATCCACCCTTGTAACCCTGAATTTCCCACGGCAGATCCACATCCCTGGATACTATAGGCAATTTAGCATGGCCAATCCACCTAACCTGCACATCTTCGGACTGTGGGAGGAAACCAGAGCAGCTGAAGGAAACCCACACAGACACAGGGAGAATATGCAAACTCCACACAGATAGTCACCTGAGTTAAAAATCTGCATTGATGTGGGTTTGGAGTTACAGGTAGGCCATGTTTGAGGACAGAGCAAGCAGAGGAAATGGTACATTTCCAGACGGTGTGTGACAAAGGGCTATATAAAAAGGTTATTGCACAAGGTAAGAACTCAAGGTATACAGATAAGGTAATCACATGGATTAACAATTGGTTAACACACAGAAAACCGACACTGGGTTTTTTTCAAGTTGGAAAGTAATAACTAGTGGAGTCCCACAAGGACCAGTCCTAGGCTTCAATTAATTATCAACTATATTAGTTACTTGGAGTAAGGGGCAGAACATAATGTATTCAAATTTTCTAATGACACAAAAATAAATTGGAGGACATGCTCCGATGAGGACATCAACAATCAACAAGGACAACACCTTCCTTCTTTAAAGGACATAATTGAACCAGATGGGTTTTGTCAACAGGACATGGCTGAACAGCTTCAGGGCAGAAGAGATGACCGGGGGGGTGGGGGGGGGGGGTGCAGTGAGAGAGGGATTCACTGAGATCCTTGTAGAGGGAGGAGGAGGGCTTCTTCAAGGTAGGCATCCTTGCAAGAGGATTCGCAGTAGGTTAAGATCAACTAGGAGAAAGTGAGGACTGCAGATGCTGGAGACCAGAGTTGAAAAGTGTGGTGTTGGAAAAGTGCAGCAGGCCAGGCAGCATCTGAGGAGCAGGAGAATTGACTTTTTGGGCATAAGCCCTTCTTCAGGAATGAGGCTGGTGTGCCAAGCAGGCTGAGATAAAAGGTGGGGGGGGGGGGGGAGGAATTTGGAGGAGGGGCGCTGGGAATACGATAGATGTTTTTTAGAAAGTGAGGACTGCAGATGCTGGAGACCAGAGTTGAAAAGTGTG